>NW_022437018.1:8730762-8799474 GCF_009761245.1 Sapajus apella
GGGGACTGAGTCTTGTTCTGTCGCCAGTCTAGAGTGCAGTGGCACAATCTCGGCTCACTGCAACCTCTGCCTCCTGGGTTCATGAAATTTTCCTGTCTCTGCCTCCTGAGTGGCTGGGACAACAGGTGCCACCACACCTGGCTAATTTATTGTATTTTTAGTAGAGATGGGGTTTCAACGTGTTAGCCAGGATGGTCTCAATCTCCTGACCTCATAATCCGCCCGTCTCAGCCTCCCAAAGTGCTGGGATTACAGGTGTAAGCCCCTGTGCCCAGCCTCTTTGGTAATACTTGCCAGGCACTAGGCTTTCAGAAGCCAGGAAAGGAAAGTAGAAGTTTGGATACATTAAATGAAGAAAGCATCACCACTCACCACTTGCATTGTCTCTTCATTTTTTTCCATGAATAGGCATTTTGGACTTGGTATCAAATCCTATCTTCCACATTTTTCTCTGTATACTTGCTGAAGGCTTTTGACCTTTAGAACTCAGATAAATCTGTTAAATGCTTTAGAATTCAATAGAGTTCCAAATCCTGCTCACAGCAGCCTCAACCCCCACTATTTGCAGCCCCAACTCCCACTATTGAAACAAGGCATCACACCCATAAAAACATATAAAACAGAACAGTGCATACAATTTCACAAGCTTCACGGTAATTCAAAACGTTTGTAAATTCCATTTTTCCCCAGCACACTGCCAGTATTCACAAAAAATTAAATTCATATTCAGCTGATCTGCTAGGAAGCATAACAAAACAAGACTGGGCATGAACCAAAGTTGCCTTCCTTTTATTGCTTTTTCTTAGCATTTATTTTCATGTTCTAAATGGAGCTCCCCTCTGTCTGTCGATAGCCATTATGGTCCCCTGAATCTAGGAGCAACTGTGGTCAAGGTTGTCACATCACAGTCTCTTCCCATAGTAACCCATATCTTTCCTAACTCAGGCTGGCCCTACAGTCACCTCGGGGAACAGGTCCAACAGCCTACTGGGCCAGTAGAGGTGGCTCTTTCATACCTGGACAGTGGCCCTTGCATGTGCATTTTGGTGGGGCACCTACTGCCAAAATTCTTTTGGATGGAGCCCCCTCTGTGAATAGATTCATCCACCTGCCTGTTTTGCAAAGAAACTACAGAAAGATAAATGTGCCTTTGTACAATCCAATACAGCGATATTTATACTGTCTTAAATCATTTGAGTGGTAAATAACCTATTTTTGAGCAATAACCAATAAAGTGACAATTACAGTTTCTTAAATAATTTGAGTGATAAATAACCTATTTTTGAACAATACTATCTGTCAGGCACTGTGATTAGTGTCTTGTAGACTTTGTCATTTCATTATCTCAACAATTCTGTGATAGAGATAGTTATTCTCACCATTTTACAGAAACACATTCAAGAAAGCCAAGTCCCCAAAGCCACAGAGGCACAAGTTGCAGGTTCTAGGATTTGAACTCACCACTGTCTGTCTCCAAAGACTTGCGCCCTTCCCTGTGCAGCCCCTTCCTAATCCCGGTACTACGACATTGATTTAAAGCATAATACAGCACCGACATTCACTACTATGAACCATGAACTTGCCTGAGCCATTAATGAAAAGATTTTAAAATTCTGTTTATAAAAACCAAGCAAAGATAGTATCACTAGGAATCACAGTATTCATCTTAAGACTTCCAAGCCACAGACCTCACAATAGATATAAAACTATAAATCCCATCATAATGTTAACACTAACTTTATAAGAAACCAAAGCTTATGGATCATATAAAGCAAATTAAGAATACCTAGTCAATCATTCAGGCATCGATTCTTCTCAATAAATCTTACCACACACTATGGTGTATTTTGCATCTTTCAGAGATCTTTGGGATGTACAAGAGTATAAATAGCTACTGTTCTGCAAGTAACCTAATAGAGGAGATAAGACAAATGCCCACAAAGAGTTAAATAATGCCAAGAGTCAGCAATGCCAGCTGAATGACACAAATAATAGATGGAATGAGCATACAGCAGAGAAAGAGCAATTATCTTGAACTCCTGTACTGGGAACACTCAGGGATAGAGAGAGACAGAGGCACAGTGAAAATTATGATGCAGAGGTAGACCTGGGCAATGCATGTTTAGAAATGCATGAGTTTAACGCTGGAGTTGGGAATTCAAGTTGAGTGTCCACATTGGAGATGAATAGGGATAAGCTTAGAAATGTAGCCTGGAGCCAAACAATAAAGTCTTACCTGACACACACTGGGAAATGTAGACAGTATACATAATCAATGGTGGAGGGGGGATTGTTGAAGCTGTTGTAGCAAAGAACTGATATAAACCAATGTTAAAAGAAGATGTTCTGAGGCCAGGCGCGGTGGCTTACGCCTGTAATCCCAGCACTTTGGGAGGCTGAGGCAAGCAGATCACCTAAGGTCGGGAGTTCAAGACCAGCCTGGCCAACATGGAGAAACCCCGTCTCTACTAAAAGTATAAAATTAGCGGGGTGTGGAGGCACATATCTGTAATCCCAGCAACTTGGGAGGCTGAGGCAGGAGAATCGTTTGAACCCAGGAGGCAGAGGTTGCAGTGAGCCAAGGTTGAGCCATCGCACTCTAGCCTGGGCAACAAGAGCAAAACTCTGTCTCAAAAAGAAAAAAAAAAAGACGAAGATTTTTCTGGTAGGCACATTCAGAATGTATTATAGTGAGGAAGACCAGTATGGAGACAATGGCAGGCAATTGAACATGAAGTGATGAAGTCCAGGGAAGGAAAATGAAGAGAATGAAGTGAAAGTATGGTGGTGAAAATGCTCTGTGTTTATCAGGTCCCCTTTCATCCTTATCTACCTGGGCACACATTCCCTAGTTAGCTCTGGACTATGAGCTATAAGCAAAAGAGTGTAGGCACAAGCTCTTTAGGTCCCTTTCTTTTCCCTGTCACAGGAAACTAAAAGCCGTATTAGAGATGAAAGAGCCACAAGATGGTAACAGAGTATAGTCCCCAAGTCACTGGGTAAAGAGAGCTAGCCTGGAGAGCTGCTGGACAGGCAGGAGACTTGCATGAGCAAAAACTAGACTTGTGTATGTTAAGCTATTAATGTTTCAGGATCTGTTACTTAAACATAGCCTAATCTCTTCCTATTAATACAAACATAACTGTGTCAGAATTTATAGCTGTGCTCAGCAACTTTAATGACCCTAGTCTTGGAAATAAAACTAAAAATAGATAGCAGCTAGAATTTGCCAGTGACTTAAATAATGGCACGAACACATCACATTTAGAAAATACTGGCCAGGCGCGGTGGCTCACACCTGTAATTCCAGCACTTTGGGAGGCAGAGGTGGGTGGATCATGAGGTCAAGAGATTGAGGCCATCCTGGCCAACATGGAAACCCCATCTCTCCTAAAAAATACAAAAATTAGCTGAGCGTGGTGGCGCGTGCCAGCCTGGCACCTGGTGACAGAGCAAGACTCCATCAAAAAAAAAAAAAAAAGAACTCTAGGAGGCAAAGAAAGCAATGACACTCTTTTTTTTCCATTTGTATTTCATTAGATTAACTATGGGCTTTTTAAATCATAATATTATATTAAATCATTGACAAAACACAGAATTTCTTTTGATCATAGCAAAAAGCAGCAGTTCGCTATAAGAGCAGTTTTTCTAAAATGCTAAATTGGAAACTAAGTAGAACTACACATAATCCTGAAGTTATAGCCTTATAACTCTTAGGAAATTTCTTTCAGCCTTCCAACTATATAATAATAGAATTAAAGTGGGTAAGAAGGAGAATGCTATAAGATATTCATCTGCGTGTGTCAGCACAGGGCTAGCCATGGAGAATGTTGAATTAAGCAAGCAGAGTTTCACCCTGCCACTCAGTTCACACTCTACGTCAGCTGTCAGACACGATCAGGCAGCATCCTGGGTGACCTACTGGCAGGTTTTTCCAAATCATTCCAATTACCCAATTCCAGTACCCATGGATGTTTCTACTCTTGGAGTCTCTAAAAGGAAGGAAACAGGGTGAAAACGACCTAAGAAACGGTTTATATGAACTCAGTTCCAACATTAGTCAAGATAATGCACTGGTGTTCACACACAAAGCCAAATAATCTGAGTTAAATGGTCTTCCAATATAGAAAATGCAGAACAAACAAGCTATTATATATAATCTATAAAGTCTACAAGTAATTGAGTACAATTTATTTTGACAAAAGCTAACAGAGCTGTGTCCTCTGTCATGATGCAGCTGAATACCTTGTGTGCTGGATTATTCTTATCAAGGTGGACAACTTCACAAAAATTCAGCCTACGAAGGCCTTGGTGTCAGGGATCAGGCGAGGACTCACACCACACAGCATGCTCTACTAGAAACCCAGAACACTTCATCCGTACCCAGAAATATATTCAAATACATAATAACTTTAGATTTTGGGTGCCTGTCATCTAATGTGCTATTGTCATTCTTGAGTGTGGGCACTTGGGTATGGGCTTTACAATATTCTAGTAAGGGGGCTGTAATGACACTAATCAGTAACTCTCCTTTTCAAAAGAGAAGACACTCACAAAGCCTCTAGCAGGATTAAAAGAGCAATCTGTGACCATGCAAAGGAATAAAGCTAAATAACTCACATGAAAACTAAATTCATGATCTTAGAAACTGAATTCATGATATACTAGGACCGAGCTTTTCTTCAACTAATAAAGCTAATTTTGGGAAAAATAACCAGATAATGTACCATGACAAACTTCAAACTGCAAACTGCATCTTATACTATATCTTCATTTTTGACGAGGACCTAGCCGGAAATAGTTCAGAAAGCCCTGACAAATGACCTTCTCAGAGATGTGGAGGAGTGCCAAATACCCATGCTGATTCTATGCTACATTAGGTCACTGGCATTTTCCAAGAGGACGCCTACAGAGTCTCTGCATAGGACACGGATATGAAAATGCCCTATACATATCAAAATATTTAGCAGCAACATGCCACTTTGGATAGCATTTTAAATCAGCTTCTTAGGGGTCTTTTGTGAGGGATAACTAAGGGGTGGAGACTTCATTACACTAATCCTGATCAGGCAAACCCAAAATGCACCTCATGTGGTCATGGAAACTATTTGTTTTAATTCAAAATTAATTAAGTTTGAGTTAGAGCAGAAAGGGGACTGTCCCATAGCTTTAATTGCAGACACTCAATACAACACAAAGACTGGCATCCCATGCTTTGGCCTTGAATTTCTGCCATCAAAACCATTAGTCAATTCAGAGACAGAGCTTGAACACTTGACTGCCTACACTCAACCCCATCTGCTATGTGCACCACTGCCAATACACAGTCCAGTGTGCCAATGGCACCATGCATTGATGGTTCTTACAGAGCATGCAAGATGCTTACATACTTCCACGAAACAACATGGTATCATTTCTCCTGCTGGAAGAATATTCTACTTAAAAGCAATACTGTGAATCTGTACTTGCTTATTCCTTTCTAATTGCTTCAAAAAGTAGAATATATAACCTCGGCACAAGGGAAAGTTTGGGGTTTGAGCAAAGCACGAATAATAAAATTAGAAGCTACAGAACAAATGAGTCAAATATATATTGAGAGAAAAGAAACAGTTTATCAAGGGTAAAAAAAAGCACAAAAGCATGAAAACATAGGGTTTAAATAATGGTATTTAGACTATTTTAACTTTCGTCTAATTGATTTCAAAATTGTTGTAGGAGATCAAATTATGAATCTAATCAGCAGTTCTTAACATATTAGGAATGCCCACCTAGGAGGCTTTTTAAAGCCCCAGATGTGTCGGTACCATCTGGTCCCCCAGACCAATTAAATCAGAATCTCTGGAGTGGGACCAGAACTCAGAAATTTTTTAAGAGCTCCTGGAGATTGCAATGTACAGCCATGTTTCAGAACTACTGCCTTGGACAAAAGAATGAAGTATCAGTTGGAGAGGCAGTGTTGATTCACTGTACTTCAAGAAAGAAATAAGTATTCCTAAATATATGTAGGAGAAAAGATATCTTACAAAGGTTGAAAAGTTTGCCTAAGGCCACCTAGCTCATAGGTGGAGAGCGAGTGCTCAGGTCCAGGACCTTACGTGGACTGACATTTTCACTAAGATTCACGGAAGCCTAGGGGGAAAGATCATGGAAGGATGGGCCGAAAGGGGGATGAAAGCAAGTCTTTGGACTGAGGAGAGCGCTGATAAAAATGTCGCGTCACATCCATCTGCCACAGTGATTCCTACCATTTGGAAAGTTATGCCAAGGTTACCAGAAGTCCCAAATATAATGCAAAACTTACAGTAATAATTAAGTGTTATTGTTATTCCAACTACAAATTATCACAAACCTATTGCACCTAAAATGCTGTCTTCGGTGGCTTACATGCATGACCTCTACTCTGCGTTACATCCTGCAAGGTAGACACCAAAATGCCCATATTATACTTGATTAAAGTGAGTTTCATAAAGGTTAAATAATTTCCCCAAAGTCATTAATTATTAAATGGCAGAGCTAGGATACAAAATGGCTGTCTGCTCTTTTTTCATTTTTATACTATGTTGCTCAAAGAGGTTAAATATTTTAACACAGCTACTCCTAAGTATTAGTTTTGTTAGCAGTTATATCATCAGCTGAGGCCAGAAGATGTGAGAGGGGTGAATTGAAGGCAAGCGTGGAGTATGTAAGATATGTAAGATTCAGTGGTGTCTTAGTTGTTTGAATTGCCATAAAGGAATAGCTGAGGCTGAGTAATTTATTTAAAAAAAAAATTGATTATTGACTTAAATCCCAAAAAAGCCTTGTGAAAATGTTATGCCCTATGTGACATTAAATAAAATTACATTTTATAAACCATTTACTATAGCTTTATAACAACTGCATACCTATATTTTAAGGGACAGGTGAATTTACTACTTCCTAAAGTTTATTAATGCTTCTCTTTTATGTAAAATGTAGTTGTGATACCTATATTTCTGCATTGTACATTGTGACACGCTTGTCTAGGGATGCCTAGAAATGCATAAAATTGGACTGCATTTCTTAGAGTGTTTTATAATAGATCAGTCTCATGGATCATCTCTTCCTCAGAGGTAAATGATATCTGGTTAAGTGTTATATGGAATAAAGTGGACATTTTAAACCTAGCAAAGTTAAAAAAAAAGTTTATTTGACTCATGATTCTGATGGCCTGAAAGCTCAAGACTGGGCAGCTGCCTCTGGTAAGGGCCTCAGGTTGCTTCCACTTGTGGCAGAAGACGAAGGGGAGCTGTATGTGCAGAGATCACATGGTGAAAGAGGAAGCATGAGAGAGGGGGAGGTGCCAGGCTCTTTTTAACAACCAGCTCTAATGGAAATTAATAGAGTGAGGATGGGCATTAGCCTCCATTACCTAAACACTTCCTATTAGGCCCTGCCTCCAACACTGGGGATCAAATTTCAATACGAAGTTTAGAGGGGAAAAAAAACATCCAAACCATAGCAGGTGGTTTTAAAATATGTCCATCAATTCTTTGATGCACTTCCTTTCAAGAGTAGAGCTTCATTTTCTTCCCTGTGTGTGTGAGCTGAATTTAGTGACTTGTTACCAATGAATAGAATATGGAGGAACTGCATGATTTTCAAGCCTAGGTGATAAAAGGCATCACTCACTCTGGGAAAAGTCAGCTGACCTATCAAAAGGATATTTCATAAACCCTATGGAGAGACCCATGTGATAAAGGACAGGCCTCCTGCCAATAACCACGTGAATGAGCCATCTTGGAAGCAGATCTTCCAGCCCCAATCAAGACTTCACGTAAACACACCCCCAGTCAATGTCTTAACAGCAACTTCCTGAGAGATTCCGACCCAGAACCAGAGCTAAGCTGTCTCAGAATTCCTGTCTCACAGAAACTGTCATTTGAAGTTACTAAGTTACAGTGAAATCTGTTATATAGCAATAGATAACCAATACAGGGGGTAAGAAACTGAGGGAGGAAGAGAAAAGATCAAGATTATGTGATTCAATGATGCATTGCAGTGGGCAATTCTGAGCACCTGGGGTATCAGCATCTTACCAGGTAAGTCATAAGACATGAGAATGGGTTGGGGGAAAGTAAAGGCAAGAAGGGTGATTAAGTTATTTACAATAGCTCTTTTGCAAAGGGAAGAAAGGAAATACTGATCTGAGGTTAGATTCATGTTCCCAGGTTATTACAGAGCTTGACAGCACTCTATGTGACATACTAAAAGGCATGAAAGCACCTGAAGCAATAATGCATCATCCAAAGTCAAGTCATTTACTCACTGGCAAGATGTGACTACTGTATCAGAGAGAATCAAAAGATATCCTTCATTGTCTGGAAATATAAGTCAGGAAAGTCAAAATCATTTGTAGCAAAGCTTGTTTCTGTGATAGTTGTGGATTCAGAAATAGTCCTATTTGGACATATGATATTCAAAGGTCAAAACAGCAGGACTTTTAAAGTCCTTTTGCTATTTTACATAGTTCAATAAGGTGGTTTATGAGAGTATGATGTTATTAATATGGACTGCATTAATGTGAGGCTAAGTGTTACATGTAACATCCCTTTGCCTAATTCTCTTAAGGCAAAATGGCATTTATATCTTAAAGAGCAACTGTATCCAACTGCAAATATAGATCTTTGAGGTTCCATTATTCACTCTTCCTTATTTTCGGTTTCAGTTAGAGAATGTCCAGATTCAAAATCCAAGTCCTCACTAAATTCCATATACTGTGCTCTAATGAGTCTGTTGCAGAAACACTGGGAAGATAACAGAATATACTACCTTTATTCTTACCGGTAAATCACCTCCCTGGGTAACTGTTCTTACAATAAAACTACCAGCTGGGTGGCAAGTCTCTACACCAAGACAAGGTTGCGTTTTAGCCTGCTTGTGCATTCAGTACAAATCTTAAAAATCATAAGGAAGAGGAAGAATAAAAACTCCCACTAAATAAAGGATAATAGAAAGGAAAAAAAGAAAATAATTTGAGAAAATTCTTTGTAACACACCTCTGGCATTGTAGTTAATGCTATAAAACGTCTTTGTTTCCTTAAGAAAATGAATTTATCACACCAGTTACTGATAATCCAATCTCTGTTTGCCCAACTGGATAACTGGACTTTCTTCACTTGATAATCATTTGTAAAATAGCCCCTTTCAAAAATGTACAGAAATGTCTATGTCAGGGCTTCCCAAACGTTTAAAAAATGGTTCCCTTTGATGTCATATTTTCCTTACTGCCACCAGAACCTCACAGCCTTTAAGTCCTTTTGCCATGAACCAAAGGAGAGATGGGAAAGGGATAAAAATGGGTTTAAAAGTAGGATTGGCGTGCCGAATGAGAGAAAAGTTAGTAAGATAGATAGATAGATAGATAGATAGATAGATAGATAGATAGATATAGATAGATAGATTAGATAGACAGACAGACAGACAGACAGAGAGAGAAAGAGAGAGAGATAGATAGATGATAGATAGATAGGTATAGATAGGTAGATAGATAGATAGGAGTGCCATAAATTTTGGAGAATGTTCTGGAATGATTTTTCCATAACCCTGTGGTTGGGGTCCTGAGCCCACTTATAAGCTCAATAGACTTGGTCTCTCATTGTGAGAAACCCATTTGTGACCTCAGGCAGGATGGACTAAAGAAGCTCTGGCTCCGTGATCTGTGACTGAGCATGAACTCAGTCTAATGGTCGTGCGGTTTTGCATTCAGGTATGTTCACTGTGTCTCCAATCCCAATCTCTACCTTTATCACATCCCTGATTCTGGGACCCTTATGCTGAACTACGTGCTTTAGACCCTCAGAAACAAAGTACTCCCTCATTCTGCCTACATGCTTACCTCCAGGGACTCATAAAATTCTGTTATTCATTGTTGTCTGCTCATAGATTTTCCATCAATATGTTCTGAATTCTACCTCCAGGACCATCCCATTCACTTTTTTTCTGCCAACATCTTCAACCAATCAGTAGCCTTAACAAGTGCTAGCTGACAGGAGCTAGATTTTCCAAAAGTCTAGAATTCTGCCTAATGTCTAATCCCATTCCATACCTGCATCTCATATCCTGAATTCCAGCTCTTAACCTATTTCAGACGGGCCTATTTCATTGTTATTATGTCAGAACATATCCTGAGATATACCATTTTCCTCACTCAGTGTGAAGCAACAGAATTAAATGTAAGACTTACATTTCTCAGAATATAAATTGGGAAAACCTTTTTTTTCTTCAGTCCGTCAAACTCCAAATTAATCCTGAGGGCAATTTGTTTGTCTTTTAAAAAAAAATTGTACTGTTTTAAAAGAGGTATTTTGATTGATTGATTGATTTATATACCAGCCTCAAATTAATGTTGAGTTGTAAATAGCAATGCCATTTCTAAGAAGTCTGCTGTATCTTCAAACATAAGGTGATGGATGTCTGTGGAGTTTCATCACACCAGGAGAGCTGTCACATCACTGGCTTCATTCTATATGCTTTACTGATTTGCTAGTTAACAGTTATACAATATATATTTGCTCACTTTCCATGCAAACAGATAAATATTAACAATTAGGAGCTCATTACTGTTTGGGAAAAATCCTTAGAAACTCAGCAATATATGCTTTAAAACAAACTGGTATCCAAAAAAAAAAAAAAATGAATGGTGCTGTCACTCTTTCTCAATAGTAATGCCCTCTTTCTTTGAGTATGTGAATCAGTTTCAAAATATCACTAGCCTACTGACTCCTTATACTAAAAGAAAAAGTCTAGCATTAGAGAAGAAAAGCAATGAAAATGCAGCATGATTACTTTTGCTAAACCCTATGTAATTATTTTCTTACCTGCAAAGTAAGAGTGAATGTCAATTGCAGGAACAAACTAATGTGCCCAAAACTTTCTCCAACCTTAACAATTCATCAGGGCCAATGTCCCCAAGAACTAGAGACCAACAGCCCAAACAGACTGGAGTGAGTAAAGTTATTACCATCATACTTGTCAGATGGAATCTTTTGTCTATAGCTTCTGTCATACCCAACTCTCATAACTTCAATTCCCTGAGTCCCTACCTATGGGTTTAATCTGATTTACTTTTAGAACCAACCTTAACCAACATTTCCTGGACCTTCTTCCTCTGGTTTAATGCACAGACCTTATTCCTCTGCTGTCATGCACAGAACCAGAGGAAGAGGGTCCAGGAAATGCAAAGTCTCTGAGGTAGGGGAATGCTTTATATATTTGAGGACAAGCAGGAGGCTATTCTCCCTGGAGGCTGGAGTTCAAGGTAATGTGAGATGTGTGGTAGGCAGAATAATGGCCCTCCAGGGATGCTCAGGTCTGCTGGAACCTGTAAATTTATGCCAAAAGGACTGTGCAGATGTCACTAAGGGTACAGACACAGAGAGAGAAAGTTATCCCGTGTTATACAGATGGGCCCCTGGTAGTTCTTAAAAGTGGAGAGTCTTCCCAGGCTGTGGTCAGAGAAAGACGTGACTATAGAAGAATTGTCAGAGAGAAAACAGCCTGAAATGTATACGATGCCTTGTTCCTGGTTCTGAGATGTAGTGGCCCATGTGCAAGGACTAGATAAAGGCCTCAAGAAGCTGAGAGTGGCCTGGATGTCAGCCAGCAAGGAAATAAAGACATCAGTCCTACAACCACTTGGAACTGAATTCTGCCAACACTTTAAGAGTGAGGAAACAGATTCTCCCCTGGAACCTCCAGAAAGGAAGCCAGCCCTCCTGACACCTAGATTCTAGCCTACTGATATCCATGCTGAACTTCTGACATACTGAAGAACTTCAAGAAAATAAATATGCATTGTCTTAAGCCACTAGGTTGTGGTAATTTGTTATAGCAACAGGAGATACCTAGATGACTAAGCTATACTGTACTAGATCATGCAGGCCTTTCCGGCCACGGTGGTTTTTTTTTTTTTTTTTTTTTTTTTTTTTTTTTTTTTTTTTTTTTTTTAGCATTGGGAAATAATTCACAAGTTTTAAGGAGGAAAATGACTTTCCTAAAAAATCACTGAAAAAGATGCTTCACAAACCTCATAGAAAAATGCAAATTAAAAGAAGATTCCACTACACACCTATTAGGATGGCTGTGCACACCACAACACCACATGCGGGCAAGGATGTGGGGCAACAGGAACACTCACTCGTTGCTGATGGGGATACAAAATGGTAGAGCCACTTTGGAGAACAGCTTGACACTTTTTAACAAAATTATACATACTCTCGCCATACAATCCAGCTACCACGACCCTTGGTATTTGCCCCAAAGGAGTTGAAAACTTATGTCTACACTAAAACCTACACGTGGATGTGTACAGCAACTTTATACTTGCCAAAATCTGGAAGCGACCAAGATGTCCTTCACTTAGCAAACAAATAAACTGGGGTATATCCAGACAATGCAATATTATTCAGTGCTAAAAGAAATGAGCTATCCAGCCTTGAAAACACATGGAAGAAACTTAAATGCATATTACTAAGTGAAAAAAGGCAACCTGAAAAGGCTTCATACTGTATGAAAAGGCTTCATACTATATAAGATTCTTAGAAATACAAAACTCTGAAGATAGTAAAACTATAAACACATCCAGTGGACGCCAGGGCTTAGGTAGGAGACAGGGATGAACAGGTGGATTACAGAAGATTCTTAGAGCAGTAGCACTACTTGGTATGATACTGTAATGATAGATACATGTCAATTCAAATTTGTCCAAATCCACAGAGTGTTCAACACCAAGAGTCACTCATAGCGTAAACTGTGGACTCTTGGGTGATATGTCAATATAGATTCAGCATCTGTAACAAGTGTACCTCTCTGGTAGAGATGTGGGCAATGGAGGAGGCTGTGCATGTGTGAGTGCAGTGTGTATGTGGTAAATCTCTGTATCTTCCACACCATTTTGCTGTGAAGTTAAAATTAATCTAAAAAATAACGTTTGTTAAAAAAAAGAAAAAAAGATGACCATGGTTCCTAAGTGGACTGTATATGTAGAGTAGCTGGTACTGACAAGAATAAGAAATAGCAATATTAGAGCTGAATTTTAGAGGCAGAAATGTAAGATTTTGTAATACATAAAACATGAAATAAATGAATGAGTGGAAGAAATTAAGAATGGCTTTTAAGTTTTTGCCTTGAGAAGAAGCAAAGCTGGGAGAGATGAGGAAGATCGGGAGAGCCACCGCTTTTTTTTTTTTTTTTTGAGACAGAGTCTTGCTCTGTTGCTCAGGCTGGAGCACAGTGTCATGATCTCAGCTCCCTGCAGCCTCTGCCTGCTGGGTTCCAGCGATTCTCTGCCTCAGCCTCCTGGGTAGCCAGGATAACAGGCGCATACCACCATGCCTGGCTAATTTTTGTATTTTTGGTAGAGACCGGGTTTCACCATGTTGGCCAGCCTGGTCTCAAACTCCTGACCTCAGGTGTTCCACCCACCTTAGCCTCCCAAAGTGCCAGACTACGGGAATGAGCCACCGCACCCGCTGGAATCACAGATTTAAGTGATAATTTGGAAACCAAAATTTCCATTTTCGACATGTAAGGTTTGAAACAACTTTGAGACATCTAAGTATAGATACAGAATAGATAGATACATGAATAAATCTGGAGCTCAGGGTTGAAGGCTAGGCAGTTAATATAAACTTGATAATCACCAACCTACAGGTGGTTTCAGGTTCATGGAACTGAATAATATTACCTAAGTAGAAAAGTGTACAAGAGAATGTAGGAAAAGAAGAGAGGCTCTAAGGCATTCAAAGATTTAAGAACCATAAAAAAAAAGTAGCAAAGGAGGAGAACATAAAAACATTTAAGTACATGACAGTTAGGAGGGCAAGAAAGGAGAGTGGTTCAACAGAGAAAGCAGGCAATTGTATTGATGCTGGTGAGAGACGGGGTGAGATTAAGGCAAAGCAGTCGACACTAGATTTGGTAGCATGGACATCTTCCACAAGAACAATTTCTAGGGTGCTGTGACATGGTAAAAGCCCCATAAAACTGCATACCTCAACCATACCTCGGCTTTCTGTTGCAACTGCTCTCTGTAACCCTACTGTGACAGGCAAGCAGTCCAAACCCACACCATCTTGGCCCCTGCAACTTGTAATAAATAACTAAGGTCTGTAATTTCCACTCTACCCAGACAATGTGTAAACTAACGCTTATCTTGACTTCTGTGAACCACTTAAGTAACAATTGGAATGTCCAAAGTCCTTTGGTCCTTGGAATGTCCAAAGCCCCTCACCCTCACCACCCCCCCAGGAGGTGGTTTACAGAATGTCCAAAGTCCATTGGCCCTCGGAATGTCCAAAGCCCCTCGCCCTTACCCCTGCCCAGGAGGTGGTTTACGGGCATAAAATGTCTTGACACCCTCCTTTCGGGGCCACGGGTTGGAGTGATGTGGGTCCTCCGTGGCCGCCGGCAATAAAGACCCTGCAATTTGGCATACTTTTGTCTTGGTGTTGACTTTCTATGCTTGCTCTGGTACAACAGTGCAATGGGCGTAAAAACAGACTGCAGTAGTTCGAAGAGTGAATGGCGTATGAGGAATTAGGGTTGATGGATACCGACGAAACATGGAAAAGGTTATTACAGGAAGAACAGAAATGAGTAGTTGTGGTTTAAGGAAGGTCCAAGGGAAGGCTCTAGGTTATTCTAAGAAGAAAGATTTTGAAAAATCTTAGTGTACAGGTAGGGAAAGAGACAATAATGACACAGGGAAAATGCCACCATTGAAGGACTGAAGTAACATCCTTTGAAGGAGTCAAGGTGTGAAATTCAGAGCACAGAGTGAAGGAGCAGGGGAAGGATAAGAGCCATTTGTGTGCCGACCCACCTCAATTCTAGAAGAGGCCTCTGGCCAGTCCCCAGGCTCTTCTCTAACCTAAGGTATACAGTTCCCATTAAAACCCCAACCCTTCCCCTCCCATCTTTTCCTCATGGACTTGTAAGTGGAAGCATGACCATATCTATCTTCAATACAAATCTTAGGGTCAGATAAGAATAATTCTGGTAAGCTGTTTACCCCACTGTAATCAGTAGTTCTGTTTGAGCTTTTATTTCATCCATTGTGCATCAAAGATGTTAACATGGAAACTATTATGTAGAAACAAATATATTTTACTTTTATTTTTACATATTAAAGTGAAACATACATCTTGGAAGACACTGAAAGGATGAAGAGAAATTGAAAGAAATGCTAGGTTGGGCATTTCTGTAGAAGACAGTCTAAGTCAATTTAAGTTCACAGTGAGAGTCTGATAGTTCTCATAAGCAACTCTCATGATGGAAGGCCTAGTTCGAAGGAAGTAAAACTTTTACACAAATTTCTAAAACAGAATTTTGACAGGTATTTTGATAATATCATTCATCATTTAATCACATTCTGAAAAATGTCAAACTTTGTCTTCATTGTAAGGATAATCAGTTAATATGTTTTATCCTAAAAAAAAAAATCTAGCCATCTCCCTTGTAGATGTCATAAACTGCTTCTGTACCTTTTCCATAATTTCATTTTATTTTCTTGTGTGTCGATTTCAGATTTCAGAGAAAGTTTCCACTTTCCGAAAAAGTGAAAGCAAGAGAGAAAGAGAGAGAGAAAGGTAAGTTGGGAAGGAAAGGATGAGAGATAATTTTTTAAACTACAGAATGTTAAACAAATGTAGAGTGTGATTGTATGTATAGAAAGCTCAGGCTAAGTCACCACTCAAATAAATAAGTTACCGTTCCTATACAGCCTCTAGGCTAGAAACCCCATAATGCCTGTTTTCTGAAATTTCACAAATCAAGGAATCACAAGGCACCATAAGTTCAGATAAGGGAAAAAACACTAGACTGGATATCTAGAAGCCTGCATTTTAGTCCCTATCCTGCCATTGCCAAACATGTAACCTTGTGCAAATCACTTCACCTCTCTTATTTATACTGATCTATGGTTTTGCATATTGCACAATAATCAATAAATTTTTAAAAAATGTTAAAATTATTAAAATTTCAAGACACTTTTTCTGAATATAGAAATAACCATAATTCCTTCACATCTTGTATTTAAAAGCTGAGAACCTCTATATAATAAAGGAGAAGGAAAGTCTTAAGGACAATAGCAACTAAAATGGGGACTCAAATTTTAAGATGAAATTGCTTCCAAAACACTGATATTTTAATTAGGGACAACGTCAAAATGCAATGTGTTCTTTTAGTTTCATTATTTTGAATGTGCTTTCTGTTTCCCAATAAACTGAAGAAATAAACAGTGATTTTTAAAATTAATTATATAGTGCAATTTCCCTCCAGGAAAACCAACGTAGCTTAATTTTCACAAACTATATTGTAAATTGCATTACTCTTTTGGAAAACATTCAAGGATGCTTTTACTTATAAACCAATAGATGAGAACGGTAATGCATTTATAGTAAGTCTGGACACTTTTACAGGGGACTTCTAATTTGAAATAACCAAGAAGTAGAATTCAACAATGATATTTTTCCTTCTAAACTTTTTAAACTGAGAAAATCCAATATATTCTCGAAGTCAGACATAGTGACATCCAGGGTTAAACTGCAGCATTCATGATGCTAATTAGCTAAGTATGACTGTATGTACAATGAAGATATTAAGCTTTCTCTAAGGACACTTCAACTTGAAATTCAAATAGTTAACGTTATGGGATAATTGTGAAATATGATTAACTGATTTAAACACTACTGAAAACATAGCACAACTCCCTTTCAAGAGGAAGAACACATATATTCTATAGACAAATGCCAAAATCAGAATTAGCACATAGTCAAGGAAGAAGGTGACTAAGAGTACAGTGGTAACCATTTTGAATAAATCACTTTAAAACTAGTCACAGTGTGAATGAGTATAATTATATGGCTCTCGACTCTGCTCATGTTTTTCTCTTTCAATTGCAAATCCCCTCAACTGTCATGTTTAGTTGTCTCTTTGAGATGTTACTATACATGGTAACAAATGAATCTGCTCTTCTGTGAGTTTTAGCAATGATCTTAGCTCAGAAAGCAAAGGCATTAAGCTTACATTAGAAAAGGCTTGACCCTTGAGTCCTTGCATGCAGTTCTCTACTGCAGAAAAGCATTACAAAGCTCTCTATAGGGAGATTTGAAAAAGACATCAAAAATATTTTGAAATGCAGAAAGCAACCAAGATGTCCATAGCTTTTCATTTGTTTGCACTGATTAAACGCTTGCATAAAAGAATAAACAAACTAATAAATGATCCCCAGAGAGAAGCTGTATTAACAGGAATACTTTTGTCCCTCTGAGTTCTTCTAGAAGGATCTAAATAATTATGCATAACCTCTCTAACAACCAGAGAATTGCCAATAAAATAAATTCAACAAACTCAGTCTAAAGCGTAGATTAAGGTACAAACTTTCTAGGGGAGGTAGGTCAAGAGACTATTGTAAATAACGAAATTTCAAAAAAAAAAAAAAAAACCCATTTAATTACTGTGACTTGCACTTACTAGCTACTTACAAGTGTTTGTTGATGACAAAGAAAAGTAAGACTTCTGAGATAAGATTAGAGAATTGTTTATTCTGTCCAGCAAATCAATGGGGAAAAAAAATGAGGGAAACTTAACGTGCTCAAATTCAATGCAAGATGAATCCTTGCAGTACTGAATGAAATACTCAAATTATTCTGCTGTAAGACTACATACTAAGTCCTTTTGACTTGTCATGGATATTACCTAAAAGAGCATAGACAATTAAGATTGAGTCCAAGGAAGTCCTCTTGCCAGAGGTCAGCAGAAAACGTTTACAAGTTCTTTGTAATAGGAGTACTATTTTTTTCATCCTTAAATTATTTGTATCTAATGCTGTAAGAAAAGCAATAGGTGTTCAATATATGTATTTTTAAATTTTTCTGTATCAACTAGTATAATCTACAAATTTATTTTTGCAGAATAAATCATAACCGAAAGGAACAAAAGTTATCGTGTGTTACCTTAAATTCTGTGTATAACAAAAATATAGAAATAAAACAAAAATATTAATTAGGTGTTTACCTATGAACTTATCAGATGGTGTCACATGTTCTCAAAACAACTTGAGAAGTAACTTATACTTGTTGATTTTTAGAAATAAGAAAGCTGAGTTGCAGAGACGGTTAATAATTTGAGCAGAGTTTTTCAGGTAAAGGAGTTTGAACAGAACTCATGACAGGGAACAATACCAGACACCATATTCTATCCACTTTATCATTCTAAAGTCTATCCAGAACCCTGATTTTCTTTGTCTTTAAGTTGCTTGTTCTTATGTCTTCTTATATAAGCCTTTATTTTACAAGCTTCCCTCTCTTCTTACTTTCTCTTAAATATGTCAAAACATTACAAAATATCTGACTCAAGCTTGTTTCTTCATTGAGTAGATTTAAAAAGTTATCTAAAAAACAAAAGAAAGAACTTAAAGATATAAAGTAAGGGCAACTTAATAGAGTATAAACAAAAGACTTTTGTAACCAGGTGTTAAACAAATAATAAACCATTTTTGCATAGGAGCCTATTTATATAGGCACTGAAAAATTAAGTCTCTTTCTCCCCATATTTGTGTGAATTCATATCTTAATTAAGATATTTGCAATTATTTTTTCTGATATTTATCACTTTGTTTACATTTTAGCTTTTTTTTTTAAAGCACAACAAGCTCAGCAAAGAAATACATAGGACTAAGCAGTTGGAGCTTTATTTATACATAATTGAAACCAATTAGCTGTGGCACCAAATCAAAAAATCTTATGTCCCTGGAAGCCAGTCTTTGTAAATACTAATACTGTATTTTATGTATATGTAGTAGGTTTTTCATTTGCAAGAAGGTTAGAAAATAATCAGAGCATTTTCAATATTGAAAAATGAAGAAATTAACAATAAAACCAGAAGTAATACAATGAGCAGCTATATTTATATATAATTGTGTCACTGGTGACAGCTATAGGGGGAAAAGTGAAACAAACAAAAAAAAGAAAGTGACCTTTTTGGAAATGCATCCCCGGAAGAAGATGCATCCTCAATTCCATCTTTCACTTCTTTAGAGCATAGAAGGGTCTAGAATTAAATATAATCCCTTTGGAGTGACCTCCGGTTCCTTTGGGTCTCAGAGTCCCAAAAGCTGTGCCCCAATTCTCACACTTTATTGTGTGAGACAGGAGGCATAAATTGCAGCCCTTATTTGTTAGAAACCAGCTGTGTCACTGTATCTTGCAAGACTGCAGGTACCTCATCTGTCAAGCATTAGGTATCCATGGATCATCAACCACTGCCTTAAAAATACTCAAAATTTTATGAAGTAGATCAAAAATGGATTATCAGTAAAATCAAGAAAGATTTGTCCACTCCATGGGGAAAATGTTAATATTAGAAATTTCTTAATATAAAATGTTCTTTCACATATTTTCTTTACCTTCTTATCTTTCAGCTTCTTTCTTTTTTTATATATTCCAGGGGACAGATGCAGTATGCTATTACAACTAACAGTATCCACCCTGGAGTCAGACTGCCTGGATGTGAATCCCTACCATTTACTACCTATAATTGATACAGTCCATTTCTTTATGCCTCAGTTCCCTCATTTATAAAATGAAGATTTACATGTGCTTCTTTATAAAGAAGTCAAGAGTATGAATGGAAGTAACACAAACAAGGCACTAGACAGTGCAGGCCTACACACTACATAAATAATAGTTGCCATAAACGATGTGTACAATAGGAACAAGTTTAACACAAGATCTGATATTTATTCTAAAATTCAAAGGTAAGTACTGCATGGTGCTCCACAAAGAGCACTATGACGTTCTTGTGCCTCACAACTGAATATATCCTTCCTTCTAGCCCTAAATGGCTATAACTCCTATTAAAAAAAATTCATATTTTGTTTCTTTCAAATTTCTAGATTACATAATGAGCTTAGGGGGTGTGGTTAGCCAGATAATGAGTAATTGGTCCACAGTTTTATTTGATTTTGTTTGTTTACACTAATAATGATATTTTATTAAAGGCTGAAAATTTCATGGTGTATCTAACAGAGTATGTTCTGATATTTAAGAACATGACTGATGGTAATATGAAGTACAGGTCACTTCTCAAATAATGCTGGTAAATAACTGAATGAAGAGTGTTTTTTTTTATTTTAATTTTGACTTTTTTTTTTTTGAGATGGAGTCTCACTCTGTCACCATGCTGGAGTACAGTGACGCGATATTGGCTCACTGCAACCTCCGCTTCCCAGGTTCAAACAATTCTTCTGCTTCAGCCTCCTGAGTAGCTGGGATTACAGGCATGTGCCACAACACCCAGCTAATTTTTGTATTTTAGTAGAGATGGGGTTTTTGGCCAGGACGGTCTCAATCTCTTGACCTCGTGATCCATTCACCTTGGCCTCCCAAAGTGCTGGGATTACAGGCGTGAGCTACCACGCCCAGCCCTGAAGAGTGTTTTTTATAAAATCTAACTCCTGCCTCAAAGGATCCTTTTTTTCCCGTTTCTGGGCCAATGAATATCTTCCAGCCCACACCCATAGTACAAGAACTTCACCAGTTAGGGCCTTCCTCGTCTGTTTCTCTAGCTTCCTCTTGCTAGGGTCCATGCTCTCATTTCCTTATCCGTGGGACTTCTTATAACCCTTTCCCTTTGCCTGGACCTTTCCTGTCTCCACCTTTAACCTGGTTTACTCCTGACCATTCTTTACAAGTCATCTCAAGGCCTCTCAGTCTGAGTTTTGTACCCCTTGCTGGGTTTCTGCAGCAGCACCCTATGCTCAACCCCCTTTAGCCCTTACCATTGAGGAGCAATCCTTGGTTTAAGTGTGCTCTCTGCTAGTAGATCTGACACTCCATTATGACAGAAGCTATGGTGTATTAATCTTAGTATCTAAGAAGTTCACCCTACTTTTATTGAATTCTCAGCACAAGTTTGTTGAATGAATGAATTAGATTTCTCACTCTGGATCCTGGATAGATCTCATGCTTAAAATGTCTGCTTTGTGTGAAAAAAATGAGAAATATTACTAAATATTGTTAGAATGTATTATTTCTATAAAAATAAGCAAAGTGTTTAAGCATATACAGTATGCTACCTTTTATCAAAGAAAGGGGATAGAAATATATAAAGAGGGGTGTGTGTGTGTGTGTGTGTGTGTGTGTGTGTGTGTATGTATATTTTAAGCCAAAAATTAATAAAACTGGTGATATCCATAGAAAAAAGGGACAAGGTAAAGCAGACGAGAGAAGCTACACTTCTCCAAATATGCTTTACTTTGAGGTTTTCACTTTGGAAACATGACAATGTTTCAAATAATTATTAAACAAAGTTAATTCAGACTATAACAGTAATTCATAAAAATTAAAAGAAAATTTAAAAAAGGAACATAACTGTATATGGATTGGTAGCTTAACCAATAACAAATTATTTTAAATGCAAAAACCAATAACTTGATTGTATACTCCTGGTGGGTATTTTCTAAGGACAATAAGAAATGCAAGGAAATCTTAAATCATTTTTATTAATCAAATTTTTAATAATATTAGTTATTCTTAGAATGTTATTAAATTATTGCATATATAGAATCATATAAAACTAAGACTTTTAGTTTAAGAGAAAAGTTATAAACATATGAAATAAAATTGGAAACAAAAATCTGTAAACTCAAACTTAAATTGGAAGTATAAAAATATCAACATAAACATGCAAAATATTTCTCTTTCAAAACTTCTCTTCAGAAAAGACCTAGAAACAGTGACTACTCAATGAGTAATAAATGTTTCCAGCACCTGGATTGTGAACACAAAAGGAACCAAGGTGCCTTATTGATATGGTTATGTCCTGGTCAGGACAGAAGATAAAAGAGAAGAGCCTAGTTTATCCTACCAGAAAGTGAAAATGTACCGGTGACTAGTGGTATCATATCAAAAGGACTCAGGAGCAAAATTGAGGGAATTCCTACCAGCAAATGAGATAAACTGAACATCATAAGGAAAAATAACTGCAATGGATTGAAAAATACCATAAAATCTATGCAGTCATAATGACATTTAAAAACAACTCAGTGGTCATCTCTAGAGAATTTTAGAGGCCCAATCACATAATTAAAGAGAGAGTAGCTTGCATTATTTCTGACTTCTCTGTATAAAATGTGACTCAATATAAATACACACTTGATATAGTAAGATTGTTTTTTATCGAATCATGGATTTCAGAAAAAATATCCTAAAATTCATATGGAACCACAAATTATCTGAATAGCCAAAGCAATTTTGAGAGAGAAGAACAAAGATTGAGGCATCATATTTCCTGACTTCAAATTATACTACAAAGCTATAGTAGTGAAAATAGTATGGTGCTGGCAACAAACAAACAAATAAACAAATGAAAAACAGACACACCAATGGAAGAGAATAGAGAATCCAGAAACAATACCACACACAACAAGAGTGTTAAAAAGAACACAGTGAGGAAAGATAGCTTCTTCAACAAATAATGTTGAGAAAACTGGATATTCACGTGCAAAGAACAAAACTGGATCTTTACCTCACACTAGACACAAAAACCAACTCAAAAAAGATTGAAGATTTAAATATAAAACCTGGCAGTGTCAAACTCCTAGAAGAAAATATAAGGGAAACCTTCATCACATTGGGCTTGGCAATGATCTCTAGGTATCATATCCTAGATACCAGAAGCTCAAGCAACAAAAGCAAAATTAGATGACTGGGACTACATCAAGCTAAAAAGCATCTGCATTGCCAAGAAAACGATCAACAGAATGAAAAGGTAATCTACAGAATGGGAGAAAGTATTTACAAATCATGTATCTGATAAGAGATTAATATCCAAAATATATGAGGAAACCCTACGATTCAACAGCAAAAAATTAAATTTTCCAATTAAAAATGGGCAAAGGACTTCAATAGACATTTCTTCAAAGAAGACATAAACATAGCAAACAGGTTATATCAAACAGTAACTTCACTAACCATGAGGGAGATGCAAATCAAAATTACAAGATAGCACCACATACCTACTAGGATGGCTATTATAGAAAAATATAACAACTCAAATGTTGGCAAAGATATGGAGAAACTGGGACCTTTGTACACTGTTAATGAGAATGTAAAATGGCACAGCTTTTGTGGAAAACAGTGTGAAGTTTCTTCAAAAAACAAAAACAGAATTACCATATGATCCACCAATCCTACTTCTGGGAATATATCCAAAAGAATTGAAATCAAGATCTTGAAGAGATATCTGCCCTCCTTCCTAGAAACAGCGACTACTCAATAAGTAATGAACATTTCCAGTACCTGGATTGTGGACACAAAAGGAGCCAAGGGGTTATTGATATGGTTATGTCCTGGTCAGGACAGAAAATATAAGAGAATAGGCTGGTTTGTCCTACCCCAAAGTGAAAATGTACCGATAACTAGTGGTATCATATCAAAAGGACTCCTTTTCACAATAAGCAAGATATGACAACCACCTAAATGCCCATTGATCATGACTGGATAAAGAAAACATGGCATATACACATAATGGAGTAGCATTTGGCCTAAAAACAGAAGGAAATTCTGCTATATGCATTATGCTAAGTGAAATAAGCCAGTCATGGAAAGACAAATACTACATAATTTCACTTGTATAAGGTATCTAAAATAATCAAACTCATAGAAACAGAGAGTAAATGGTTGCCAGGCAGTGGGTGAGGAGAAAAGAGAAAATTGCTTTTTAATGGCTATAAAGATTCATTTATAAAGATAAATAAATTCTACAGATCTGTGTACTACATTGTGCCTATAGCTAATAATATTGCTTTGTGCATTTAAAATTTTGTTAAGAAGCAGATCTCATATTCAGTGTTCTTAACATAATAAAAATATTTTAGTAAAAACTTAAGAATTACAGCTAGCAAATGAAAAAGGAATAATAGAATATTATTTTGTAATCTCTGTTGAAGAAATAGATTTATGTAATAATCATCAGTGACTACTAAACCATTACATGAATAATTGACAGGGGACTTGATAACGGGTGAATCAGTCCCACTACACCTAAATCTATGGATCAATCTTAACACCATAATAAAGAGATATTAGGTATTACAGTCTTCCTGATAGAATGTAGTGGAAGGGCCTCAACATCTTGAATGAAGTATTCTTGCCAAAACATCAAACCTGGATCTTATCAAACCTCTATGCCTAGAAATAGCTTACAGGAAGTGAAGCATTAGAGGAAAATTTTAAGCCATATCATAGAGAGGTACTCAACAAAATCCAGAAGTGGGAATTTTTACAGGACAAATAACCCAGTTTATTTAAGAAACAAAGTACAAATGAACAATAGAGAGAAGAGAGAGTCTATCTTCAGAAGTATCTTCGAAAGTCCACTTTAGAGGGTCTTTTAGTAGTCTGCACCAGCCTTTTAAGTTTAAAGGAATTGTAGACTAATATTAATCTACAATTAATTCCCAGATACAATATGAGGAGCTACTTTTGACTTTATTTCAAAAATTGACAGTGGGCCAGGCACAGTGGCTCACGCCTGTAATCCCAGAATTTTGGGAGGCCAAAGAGGGTGGATCACGAGATCAGGAGATCGAGACCCTCCTGCCTGACACGGTGAAATCCTGTCTCTACTAAAAATACAAAAAATTAGCTGGGCGTGGTGGCATGTGCCGTAGTCCTAGCTACTCAGGTGGCTGAGAAAGGAGAATCACTTGAGCCTGGGAGGCAGAGGCTGCAGTGAGCCGAGATCAGCCATTGCACTCCAGCCTGGGTGACAAAGCAAGACTCCATCTCAAAAAAAAAAAACACATTGACTCTGTATGTGTGTGTATGTGTGTGTGTGTGTGTGTGTGTGTGCTCACACATGCGTGTACATATTGACTGATCTTTGTTTACAAGTCATCAAATTTTTGCTAACTTTTTAAAGTGAAACGGTAGCATTATGCACTTTTTTGAGTTTGTATCTCTTAGAGTTACATTGAGATGAATTATATGATGTCTGAGATTTGCTTCAAGATGATCCATGAGGGTGGGGTATAACTGGGAGTATAAATAGATAAACCTTGGCTTTATGCTAGTAACTCCTGACACTGAGCCTGAGCGATGCACACAGGGAAGTCCATTAATTATTCTCTCGACTTTTATATATGTTGGGAAATTTATGTAACAGAATGCTAAACAATAAAAAATATTAAAATATGAAATTAGACACAAAAAATCCTACTGAGGTTTTGATCAGGTTGCAATTAATTTATATACAGATTAATTTAAGCTATTGATTCTTCCAATTCAAAAATGTATTTATGTCTGTTCATTTTGTGCCTCAATAACATTTTTCTTGTCATAAGCATTGCCAGTTTTGTTTCTATTTTCTAGGTACACACTGCGCACATTTCTTAAACTTACTTAGAGGTAATTTATAATTTGTATGATTTTTTCAATTTCACTGATTGCAAGTCTTTTGTGTTTTACTAACAATAAACAGTTTGAAAACAAATATGAAGCAACTGCTTTCGTATACTTACTTTGTAATTTTCCTAGTTACTATACTGTTTTTCTAGTACTAATAACTGTTCACTTGACTCTTAGATATTTCAGGTAGACAACCTATAATCTACAAATAAATAATTCTTTTTCTCCTCTCTTTAAAAAATATGCACTGACAACTGTATTGAAAGGGTTGATATCCTTTCAGTTGTTTCCTGAAATCCTTGAGAGGTTTTCCATCTTAAAGCAAAGAAAAACTTGTATTATGTTCCTGCCAGACTTCTAGCTCTCGATATCCCATGTTAGAAACTTTCAGATTTATATACCCAATGAATTTGCACAATGATTGACATTTTCAATTCACTCTACCATCAATTATAGTTCAGAGAACATCGTCAATATCTAGTAGTTGGGAATATCTCCCTCAACAGATATCAAAATCCACTGGAAAATTAGATAAGAGAAGGCTTCCTTGATTCTTATTTTCAAGCTGATGAAATAAGGTAATTAAATTAAAAGAAACCCTTGTCATAAAGCAAATATGGTAAAGGGCATCATAGGAACTGACCAAAAAAAAATTGAAGCCAATTTCAAAACATCGATATGAATTTTCTCAACATGAGGGATGCATTTTATAGAGAATTTACATTATGATTTTACAAGACATTATCTTGGCCTCATTACACATAGCACATCTGGAAATCATCTACTTGAAAGTCTTGGATAGAAGTTCTATTGATGGCCTCAAATTGATTCTGATATTGAAAAGTCTAAAGGAAGTTCGTACATGCCACAGGCCAGTCTATTTGGCATAACAGAATAAGACACCTAATTTTCCCAAAAGGTGGGAAAAGACCAAAAAAAGTTGGACCAGGACTTCACATTGTTCTTGTATTATGATATGAAAACTTTGCCCTTTAGTATACTGCTCCTCACAGTGACTTCAAGTCTTTCACTTCTACCTCAAACCTTTGGGATGACAATGAGACTCCATGCCAGTTTCTTGTAGCATACGGACTGCCAGACACAATTATTTCTGACAACAGGCCCACATTTGTTTCAGTCAAGTTAGGATATTTGTGGACAAGGATCTCATCCAAGCTGTCACCATTGTGCTTCACCTATTTTACCAAATGTTTGGAACAAAGGGTTGGTGCAGACTATCAAAGACACTCTGAAGTAGACGTTTGAAGGTTCTGATCAATAATTGTTGCCTGGTTTTCATTGCCCAATATGTTATGCATGTTCTAAGAGGCCCTGGTCATGCTGAATACTACTGAGGTTAAGTTTCCTAACTTGTGTCAACCGTCTCTATTGAGAATAAACTGAAAACTTATAAAATGAATAAGAGAATATTCTAGCTGCTGCCATGGCTAAATCAATCATTTTTTTATTATTAATTTTTATCATAGTTTTGCTTTGCTGGCACTTAATTGAGCTTTTATCTCTGTTCAGTCTAGAGAGTGCCATTTTTTATGGAGTCACAAAGCATCCTGTGCTTTCTTCATGATGGGGCTCCCGACATACTTTGTAGCAAGTGTTAATAGTATGGCAGACAAGATTGTAAATGTGGAAATGTATCTTTTCTCTTAATTCTTCAGCACCTAGAATGGGAAGTAGCACATGGTAGACATACGAGGACCAGATTACTAACAGTTATTTAAATGAGGTTTCTTCAAGCTGGATTTTAAAGCCAGCCTTCTTGACATTGTATTGTTGGCAAGTTTTTATTTATTTATTTAGGCTACAGGTATTTCCAGTAAGGTCCTCATTGAAAGCCTACTTATGCTAGGGAGCCACTAGAGATAATACCAGGGATAAGAAACAGGAAGAGCAATCAGCTCCAAATAAGGAACTGTCCCCAAATTGCCCCTGCACACGTTGGTAAACACTCCAAATCAGGAGTGAATATAAGATCACTACCTTCAGACACAAATGAAATTTCCTTCAGAACAGGAAATTTCCTTCAACCAATTTACTCAGGTTGGAAGCAAATGACAGGGCAAAGAAACTCCATCTGCAACACTTCTTAGTCAAATAGAGACTGCTAAATGGCGAAAAATACACCAGTTCTCTGGTTGATTGGTCGAAATTTTGAGTCATCTTCCCGCTTAGTACATAATTTTCCACTTGAACTTGTTCACATCTTGGGTAACATAGACTTGTGAGTCAACTACAGGTATTCCCAGAGAATCATAATTATGATTATGATTCAGGCATTAGGAGTAGTGTCTCCTGCATTATGTTTTCAAAAAACATATATTGAGTATCCTTTATCTATTAAGAATAGAATTCAGACACAAATGCGATGCCACACTCGCTAAATTTAAAGAATGTTCTATGGGGAAAAGGGCAAATAAACAATTTAATACTATGCATTTATATGGCATGTACAAATGGTTTATAAAACAAAAGTGCATATGAGGAAGTCACCAAAATCCCTAGAAAATGTTTACGAAGATTATAATGTTTTAGATACATCTTATAAAAGATTCCACCAGACAGAAACTGGAAGACTATTCCAGTAAGAGAGAGTAGCATAAACAGTGATTTAAAGTCTGCTAGAAGACGGCTCGTTCAGGGAATAATCAATGCTTTAGTGTGACTGTACTGCAGGTTGCATAGCATATTGGATTGTAAGTGCAAGTAATGACAAAAGAATAGATTTTTTTTTTTTATTTTTTTTGAGACAAAGTCTCACTCTGTGCCAGGCTGGAGTGCAGTGGCGTGATCTCGGCTCACTGTAAACTCTGACTCCCTGCAAATTCTGCCTCCCAGGATCAAGCGATTTTCCTGCCTCTGCCTCCTGAGCATCTGGAACTACAAGCATGTGCCACCCCACCCGGTTAATTTTTGTATTTTTAGTAGAGATGGGGTTTCACCATGTTGGCCAGGATGGTCTCGATCTCCTGATCTCGTGATCCACCCGCCTCAGTTTCCTAAAGTGCTGGGATTACAGGTGTGAGCCACTGTCCTGGCTGACAAAAGGGTAGACTTAAACCAGAATGGTAAATAATCTTTGTATTAAGTTGAATTCATTGTCCTTCAATGGCTTCGCTTAAAGCATCTGCCAAGTCTTATACAATATGACTCTGCCAACTTTACCACTACCCTTAACCATCAGCTCTGATGGAAACTCAGGGTGATCACCTTTTCCTAGAAAGCCAGACTCATAAGTCAGATAGCAACCTATAAAACAGCATGAAAAAAAAAGTCAGATTTTTCTTCTCTAGAATTTTAAATGGAAAATTATCCAAAGAATGACAAAGACAGTCACAAGGTAGCATGTAGGCATTGAAGATATCATGTAAAGCCAACTCCATGGCAAGCAAAAAGCACGAATAAGCTAGAGCCATGAGGCCGAACAGAGGTGAACACAAGACAGGTGATGCTATGAAGAACAGCATAGAGGCAGAGCACTGAAATGAAGCTATGGTTCCCTCTCCAATATGGCTTCCACTCTTCTTGAAAACCAATTGTTTGCCTTTATCTAACAAAAATATAAACAAAATAAGAACCTTGTGCATCGTGATGATGAGTCACTATTTAACCAGAGGTCATAGTGAGCTATTCATGAGATTTAAAGAAGACAGCAATGTAAGCAATTTTGGATAGTATACTGGGAAAGGAGTAAGACCAATCTGAAGTTGGCCTTTGCGCCATTCCACTGAGGACTAATCACATCTCAAACAAGAAGGAAGCAATCATTCTTGTGTTTAGCTTGTCACTTGGAAAGGAATAACTTGCTACTTAAAATATTATGTGAACCATGTGGAAGACAGATGATGTGTGCTAAAATATTAGTAATTTCTTTCTTTATCAGAGCCAATAATGCACGTTTCAGTGACTAAAGGGAAAGAAAGCCTGTATGATTCAAAATTGATAAAGACTGTTCTATACATTTCCAACTATAGGAGGAACTTAAATGTTTTGCCCATTGCAAAGAATGCCATGCATTAAATTCAAGTTAATAAAAATTTTGCATCGTTGTCAATATTAGTAGGGATTACCTTTGGATGTGAGACCACGGTTCAGATGTTTTATAATAAATGTATATCACTATTATAATGCAAAGAAAACAGAGAATAATTGAAGACTTGTTTGTTTCCTTTCTAGCTAACAAAACAGATTTTAAGTCCCAGTTGTCTAGTTAAATCCATAAGAGGTTAGTCAAAACGTTATACAAAATGTCAACTACTGTTTTTCACATGGTACAAAAACATTGATTTGACTTCAAAGAAGACTGAATGATTATAAGAAATAGACTAATCTCAAAGGATCTAGGTTCTACTCAAAGTCTTGTATCTGTGTCATATATTAATTAAACCAGTTATTTCATCTCTCTGGTCTTCATTTTTAAATCTGTAAAATGTAGACTGGACAAAAAATCTCAAAATCCCAATTATGTGAGTCTCTTAAGCCTTTATATCGCTATCGCTTGGTGTTACTACAGTATTTTCCAGGTTTAACTTGCAAAGCTTGTAAGCCACTTGAAATTATGTAAAACCTCTCAAGTCTTTTAGAACTGCCCACAGAAAATATTCAAAGCCTAAGAATCAGGACTAATGGCCTGAACATATAATGACATGTTTAATTGTTTTGTTTTCTCTAGGCAGAAGCCTAGAGTATTTCAAAAAGAAAACACAATGACTGAATATACTAAATCAAAAATATTTTCATGATTTTAACTAAATACTATAAAGAGAAAAAATATAGAATCAATGTAGGCTGTTGCTTTTAGAGAAAGTCTGGCTGCAAATGTAGCCAATGAAGAGAAGAAATTTTATATTACTATGTGATACCTATTACCAGATTTTGCATACAGGCCCATATTGGGTTATCAGAAGATACAGAGTTAGATATTTAATAAGTGGTCACCTACTTGAATTTAAATTGACTTGTAAAGCTCTACTTCCCAGAGTTGTAAACACCCACTAACACTGACACACCACACCACCACCAGAATCTCACGCATAGGTTTTCTAGTTTATACTATAAAATCACAAATACAAATTTGCAGATAGCAAAGTTTACATTTTTAAAAAATCTGAACATTTATTCCAAAGCATAAGTGATAATAATTAAAAACAAAATTTTGATACAAAAAAAGTAGAAAAATAAATACAAATACCAATTCAGGGTACAGTTTGTTTCTTTTAAAAGTTTATATAAAATTCCATTCTATTTTGTTAAAAATTAAAAGTTCTTTTTTTTTTAGAAGAAACATTGGGTTCAGAAAAATTAAACGCCTATAAGATATTGACAACATTTAAGTTTGCAAAGTTATAATAAATAGAAAGTATGAAATGCCAAAGAAAATTTAGTGTACATGAACACAACAGCCTGAAGAGTCATCCTATTTTTGCCAAATATATTCCTTCAATATCTATAGCAAAATATAACCCACAAAAACAGTAGTTAAAAATATTTTTTCCTAGCATTTTTGGAGGCTGCTGGGCTTGCTGATATTAGCAGTTTGCTCTAGGTTAAAAGGAGGATGTGAGAGAAACCTCACCAAAGTGATGATTCAAAATCCATAAAGAAATGAACAAATTGGAAAACATTTTAATCACACCCACAGTGGAGTAAATGAAATAATGGCTGACACCCTTAACGAATTATACAGCCAAAGAAGCCACAAGTAAATACAATATACCCAAGTTTCTTCTAATTTAAAAGGTTGTATTGAGAAATCTGTACATATTAAGAGACCTTATAATGACACTAGTGCAAAATAGAGAGGACGGAAGACATGGATAAAAAAGGAGGACAGCGGCTCACTTTTACAAAGACCTTCAGCTCCCATTTTCAACCTTAATTTCTATGGCAGGCTCCCAGTCTCCTTCCCTCATCTCCTGAATCATCTGCCATGTCTGAAATCTGTCATGAGAAATCCATGTCTGAAACATGTCAGATTGATCGTATGCTTTTATCATCTCTTTCACATCAAAACTCAAGCAATGACAAATGAATACAAATGAGGATAAAGAGAAAAGAGGAATGAACGAGCAATTTCTAAAGATTTTTGGAGAACAGAATACATGGGAGAGGCAAGGCAGCCACAGTCTAAGTACTTACTGAAGCGGGACCTTATGTTGCGCTGTAAAAGTCGTGAGAAGCGCCAGAAGTAGGGTCACTAAAAAGATGGGGACTGATCTTCATGGAGAACGATCAACTGCCAGATTTCCATCTTTACCCCAAGCAATCAAAAGACTACTCCATCCTTCTAACAGAAAAGAGGAGTTTATTTTCCAGAAAATTCAAACCTGAAAAGCTGAAAAGCTACATTGAAGTATACTAGGCATAGCAGTGAGGCTTTGGACTGAAAACCTAAGACTAAAATGAGAATATACATACTGAACTTGGGGCACCTTGTACCCTTTCCCTGCCTTGTCCCCAGAACACTGGTAGGAGGTGCATACCTCCCATGCAGGAGAGGTTGGCAGTATTCTCTGGGTATGTGAGGAGTGGAGTCTTTATACATGCACCTGAAGCAAGCCCTCTGTCTAATCTTGCTAACACAAAATCCACAGCCAAAACCTTGTCTTCTTACAGGGTACTTTCTATCAGCTTTTGGTGATCCACTCATTAATCTGAATGAACACACAAGAATCTTAATGGTGGAGAAATGCCTCCAACATGAAATGGGCCAACATGAACTGGCTAAATTACCTCAGAGGAAATAGTGGCCCTGCAGCAAGCAGTATACCATGTGAGAAAAAATGCCATATCCATAAGAGTAACAGTATGCTATGAAGAAGGGGAAAAAAGACAACTTAAAAAGAGCTCATGGGGCTAACCAATATGATCACCTAAATTAGGTTGGGAGTTGGGGGATCAGCAAACTGTTCTGTAAAAGGCCACACAGTGAGTATTCTAAGCCTGCAGGATTCGCCATCTCTCAACTCTGCCAATGTAGCTGGAAGACAGCCACAGACAATGCATAAAAGAATGCACATGAATGTTTCTTTACTTATAGAAACTTGACTTTATTTATACAGCTTGACCCATACGTATCATTGCTGGCTTTGAATGTGCCATAACCTTCTGACATCTGATCAAAATTCGTAATAAATAAATAAAAGATCATATCATAAAGCATAGACATTACTCTGTAGGATGGAAAGAGATTAAAGAGATGGAAAACAGGAAAGAAAAACCAAAGGATCAATCCAGAAAATCCAAAATCTGTTCAGTAGAAGTTCCAGAGACAAAGAAAAATGAGGAGAGATCATTTTTTGAAACATACAATACATTTGTATAGAATTGAAGGACACGTCTCCATATTTTAAAAGTCCACTGAGTACCCAATAATTAACGGGAAAAAAAAAAGCACAAACCAAGGTACATCTTCATACAATTTCCAAATACCCAGGGGGAAAAAGTATCATAAACACTTCCAGAGGGATAAAAAATAGATTACACACAAAGAAATAGGAATCAGAATAGCGTCTGATTCTCTACAGTGAGTGTGGTATGGGAAGACGGTGAGTCAATGTCTCAAAGATTCTGAGGGAAAGTTATTTACCACAGAGAATTATATTACAGCAATCTACTAATCAGTGATACTGTACTAAAAAAAATAGACATGAAATTTTTATTTCACATGCACTCTTTCCTCGGAATCTATTAGTGGAGCTGCTTCGACAAAATGAATAGTAAACTAAGAAAAAAAATACATGGCATCCAGGAAATGGGGATCCTGTTCTTAAAAACGGTGAAGTACTAGTAAATAGCTAGAATTGGATATTGCAGCCAAGAAACAGAGTGCTGCAGGAAAATGGGATTATCTGAATGGCTTGAGTGTTTGGAAAAGATAGGCATCTGACATATATTTTTACATGCTGGGACAAACAACAAGCCCTAGATACAGACAAAACAGCACATGTAAAAGAGGTAGAGAGAGAAAGAAAATAGGAACAATCCTTAAACTGCAAGAAAAATAAAGTGTTGAATGTGAATGGCATACCGTCTAGCGTACTGCTTAATTCACTGGTTGTCTTTGCTTGCACAGTGGTTGTGGGTCGTATCACCTATTTATTTAATAATGTACTAATAATAACATTAACATGGGAAGCAGGGAGAGTAAATGATACTGACTCCTCAGTTAAAATTGCAAGAAATTAAAATATCCACAAAATACAAAAATATTATGAGAATGAAAAAGTAGCTAAAATAAAATGATTGCACCTAGAAAGAGTAATTGGTAAAAAGTCAAGAGGGAAGAGCAAGGATGAATGTTTTTAATATGGGACTTTTCTCCTATTTGCTTTTTAAGCTACAGTATGTGCATAAACTGCAGTACTCTGTGCTTCCTTAATACCTTCCATTTCTCAGACTTACCTATTAAATTTTAAGTACCCCAGGAAAGCTAATACTATAAGCCATTATCAGCTAATACCATAGGATTCATTTGTTGATGATAAGTGGAAAAATGCCCAAAAAGAACTGGGTCACCATAGGCACCTGGAGACAAAGTAGAAATGAAAGAAAATCAGTACAGGAGAGGTAAGGAGGTGCTCGGGGGAAATTGAATTGTAGGACACTCAGTTGATGTCCAGAGAGCTGGAGAATTGGTTGGTATGGAAAAACCCCACACTTCTAGTGTCAGAAGTGTGGAGTATATAGAAAAACAATTTTCTTTTTCTTTTTAATGGTGGCCAATAAAAACCCAAAAGAAGATTATATCTGAAGTGACAGGGTTATGTGAGTTGCTCCCTACTTGCTCTCCACTGTCAACACCTCAGAAAGGGATTTTTCTGGCCATACTATCAAATGGTCATTGCTCTTTCTATTCTTCTTCATAGCACTTATTACTACTTGACATTGTAGTGTGTAGCTATTTTTATTTTTTACCATCTCATCAACAAGAATGCAAGAAGTCCTCTGGTGCTAGGCAGTTTGTCTTATTCACTCCTGTAAACCCAGCGCAAAGAACAGTGTAAGAGTTTAATAAATACTCATTGAATAAGCAAATGAATTCTCCACTTATTTTTCTACCAGAAAAATGTTTTATTTTTATTAAGGATCTGTGGCAGTTGCTACTAGGGACTAAGTCAATTTTTGCTTGACTCACGATTTTGCCACATGGGGGCTCTGCTGTTAGCCAGAAGTGTGTCCTAATCATTCCCCCACATTCTTAAGGGAACTATTCATCTGGGGATGGCCACAGCTACCAAGTATTAACAGTACACGGAAGGATCCTTCAGTTTGCCATATAGGATGAGATATATTAGAGTAATATAAGGACCCACAGATTCCTGTTCCCTGCTATTTCATTGCAAACCATGCAGGGATTCTCATTTCTCAGAAGCTTAATATCTTTCAGATCTGGGCCCTAAAATAATTTTTTTTTTTTTTGAGACGGAGTTTAGCTCTTGTTGCCCAGGCTGGTGTGCAATGGTGTGATCTCAGCTCTGCAACCTCCACCTCCAAGGTTTAAGCAATTCTCCTGCCTCAGCCTCCCAAGTAGCTGGGATTACAGGCATATGATACCACATCTGGCTAATTTTGTATTTTTAGTAGAGATGAGGTTTCACCAAGTTGGTCAGGCTGATCTCGAACTCCCGACCTCAGGTGATCCACCCACCTAGACCTCCCAAAGTGCTGGATTACAGGTGTGAGCCTCCATGCCCAGCCAAAATTTTTTTTTTAACCAGACATTGGTTCAGAAACAAAAATAAAACCAACCTATGGCATAGCTGCTTCTTTACCAAAATCAAGATTGTCTATTATCTTTCTCCTCCTGGCGACTGGAGAATTTAATTCCTAAAGCTGATGTAATTGCCAGGAAGTCAAATTTTTAAAAACACCAGTCTATCCAGTTGAAACTATTATATACAGTGCTTTAAAAATACAATATGAGATTTTCTTCAAAAACTCTTGTTACATCAGAATATATGTGATGTGGATATTGCGAAATGTTATGATACCATTTAAACAACACTGAGTTTACATTCAAAGCACAGTCATAGATGCAAAGAAAAACATCCAATATTAAGGTATAAATCTGGTAAAGAGATACTTACAGTCCCGTTAAAACTCTTTTTTCCACTGTGAGAAATTACAGGAAATTTAGGAATATACATAAAACTGTAAGTTTTACAGTGTGACTCTGGTGCCACATGTTCCTTCACGGAATTTGTTCTGAATGAAAAGCTAGAAAACTGATTTATCTCAGCTTAAATGGCTACAAATGAATTTTGATTACTGTCCTCTTGATAAGAATTTTTTGTGCCTCAGTTAGATGAACACTTCTACAGCAATACAAAAATTTGCAGATTTGTGTAGCAAGTACCAACAACAAATGATTACTGTTGCTGATTAAGGGCAAAAAGGCAATTGTGATGGGATGCGAAGAACAGAAATCCTGGTGATATGAATGTTAACCAACAAAGTTCTCAAACTTGCCATTTAATGCACTTGCTGAATTCTCCAATGGTATAAATACCGCAAAGTAGAAGTACAACTTTGCTCTAAGCTCTAAGTCCTGTATTATTCAAAAGTTCTTCAAATCTTAAATTGCTACCAAGAATGAATGGATGCCCCAAATATCCACTTGAGGGCTGATTATCCTGCCCAAATTAGTGAATAGACGCTTGCTAAACATATACGCCATGAAAACTGACTCTGTGCAAGTTAAAGGATACAATGGGAAAACAAATGCAGAACATGGAACAAGCTATGGTCCAAATGACCTGACGTCCAACAAATAAATGGCATTACAAAATGAAAGAGACTTCAAATACATGAAAAACAAATGCAACGTATGGGCTCTTTCTAAGATCTCGATACAAACAAACCAACTTGAAGAACTTGTTAATTTTGTTAGGTTTAATAAAGGTAGATGATTAAAGTAAAAATCTACTGCTTAGAAAGGCATACTGAAATGTGCGTGTTTGTAGATAGACAGACAGACAGATAGAGATGATAGATAGATAGATAGATAGATAGATTATAAATACATATGTTGAAGATTTGCTCTTAAAATACTCCATAAAGAAAAAAAATTGCACATATGTGGGAAGAGGTATAAGGATAGATGAAATAAAATTAGCGAAATAGTAATAATTGTTGGAGTTGACATTTATTATACTAGCCTCTCTACTTTTGCGTATGCTTTACATTTCTGACTGAAAAGAAGAAAAACAAGTATTTCCTTGACGTTGTATAGTCTTTTCAGCCTTCAGAAGTCTGCCACTGAAGGTTATAGTGTTGGCTAGATTTCCATATTCCCATATTTACCTTAGAAGTACCTTTGCAGGAAGTGACAGTGAGGAATGCAATAAAACCTGAGAACATGGATTGACATTGCAGCATAAATATATCTTCAGGTGAATGGGAGGGAGACATGTTGGAATGTCTCATTCACTAAATTTGCCTTTTCCCGGAAAGACACTGAGAGACCATTTTAATGGTCAGACTTGGAATATTCTTTATTCATTTATCTAAGTCAGAGATATTCACTCATAACCATATGTGACCAGACAGGGTTTTTTAATGGAGCCCTTAAAGCAAGCAGATGGAAATCAAGGATATTTCAGAGAAGTGTTAATGCTCTGATGAAGATCTGGATATAATTACAAATGTAGACATGCATATGAGTATTCTAACTAACTAGAAATGAAAAAAATCATTTTCACAGCTGTAGGGAACTCTACATTGGCATTCTGACAACCCTGTTATGTTTTTGGGTCACAAACATCAAGCTCTTTACAAAAGCTAAATCAAATGTATCTATTGGTGAAAGTACTTTATAAGCTAATACACAGAATATTGATGGTATAGGCTGTAGAATACATGGCTTTGGTATTAAAATTTGTGTAAAGGAAATATTGAGGAATGTTTCCTATAATATTAGAAAATTCTGATATGCCCTTGGTCATGCTGATGATCCTTGATAACCCTTAATATATTTTCATGGTCACAGAACCTATACAGAATCAAAGGAAAATTAATTTTCTCATAGATATTCTGATTCCAGAAATATCTGTAACAATTTATAAATATTGTACATGTACTTAAACATAAAGTATGAAAATGATTCCCAAATAAAAACCCTTAAAAGTGTGTAAGTCAGGTTTTATGAATCCCATTTTGCAGGTGAACAAACTGAGACCCTGAGAAGTTTGCCCAGAATCAGTTCCAAATTCTAAATGTCAACTGACATATGCAATAAACAGTATATGGGCTGAGTCCAAATGTTTTCTTACCTAGTCTTTTGGGTTTTTTTCTTTTTTTGAGATGGAGTCTCACTCTATTGCCCAGGCTGGAGTGTAATGGCACGATCTCGGCTCACCGCAACCTCTGTCTCTTGGGTTCAAGCAATTCTCCTGCCTCAGCCTCCTGAGGAGCTGGGATTACAGGCACGCACCACCCTGCCTGGCTAATTTTTGTATTTTTAGTAGAGATGGGGTTTCACCATGTTGGTCAGGCTGGTCTTGAACTTCTGACCTCGTGATCTGGCTTCCCAAAGTGCTGGGATTACAGGTATGAGCCAAGGCACCCAGGCCTTCCTTACCTAGTCTCTATGTAATCTTCCATTTCAATTTTAATCAAATCTTTTGGCTCTATTGCCCTTCAAGGCCATATGTAAAGATGTTGCCTATGTCTACGTCATTTGAATGGAAACCCATTTGTTATTGTTTGGGGGCTAATTTTGCAAATTATTTTATAACTTTCTGTTCAAAAAAACACCTTTAAAGCATTTAAAAATACATCATGGTGTTTTGAGGCTTATAATATTAAGAAAATATTTTCAAGAATTAAAGTCTAATGAAAGTGAATAAAAGTGAGAGCCAAATCCAGATATAATTCAAATGTGTTAAACTCTGCGTCTTGCTCCTAAAATATGACCCATGAAAACAGTTATGGCTTAACTAACCTTAGGGGTGCTTAGCCAATAAAGATGAGACATCTTTAATTTCCCTCTTTATTTCATACCACTTCTATTTCCTTAGAAAAGTTCTGTTGATTTTATTTAAAATATATCCAGAATCTAACCAATGCTCACCACTTCCATCACTAACATCCTGGCCCAAGCACCATCATCTATCTCCTGGATTGATATGGTAGCCTCCTACGGCGTCCCCTACTAAGAGTGATCATCTCAGTCAGTTTGTGCTGCTGTAACAAAAATACTATATACCAGCTGGTTTAAGCAGTAAACATTTATTTCTCACAGTTCTAATGGCTAAGGAGTCCAAAATGAAGGTACCAGAAGGCCTGATGTAAAGAGAGCCTGATTTCTGGCTTCCTAATAGCTGCCTTCTCTAATAGCAGAGAGAGAACAAGCAAACTCTCTCACGTCTGTCTCTTCTTATCCTTATAATCCCACTGATCTGTCATGAGGGATCCAATACCATGACCTAATTATCTCATAAAGGCTCTATCCCCAAATACCAGCACATTGGGAATTGGGGCTTCAATATATGAATTTGGGGGAGGGTAAATGAAAACATTCAATCCATAGCAATGATCCTTTTAATAGGTAAATTGATCATATATTAACTCTGCACAAAAATCTCCAGTTAGCTCCCCATTCTCTCCATAATAAAGCCAGTATTCTTACAATGTCATCCAAAGGCCTTCCACGACCTCCCTCTCCAGTTATTCAATCACTTGTTCTCTCCACTCTAGACTCATTGGCCTCCTTGCTGTTAATGGAACATATGATCTGCTTCCACGTTAGGCCTTTGCACTGGCCACTCCCCACATGTCTGTTTAAGTCTAACAAGCTCATCTCCTTCAATGTTTGCTCAGGCCAGTCTCTTAATGGCCCTAACCATCCAATTTGCAACTGCAACCCATCTCATACCTTGCACTCCCAATCTTCCTTATACTTTTCTTTTTTTCATAGTATGTATGATCTACTAATATACTGTGTATATTTTTAATTCTCTGTCTTACCACTTTAGAATGTAATCCTCACAAGGGCATAGGTCTTTATTTTGCACGCTAATGTATTCCCAGTGTCTGGAACAGAGTCTGGCACATAATGGGTATTCAAATTATGTATTTTTAAGATAAATAAAATATCTGAAGTCAACAACTGTTAAGATATCAGTACATCCTCTTTCAGTTATGAATTTCCAAGTTTATATCTGGCAATTCAGTTTCATATTGGAGGACTGAAATTTGGCAGTATTGCCAAACTGAGGTTTGATTTATTAACCCAATTTAAACAAAATATGTTTAGCTGTCTGAAGTACTATAAGCACAATAAAATAAAAAGTCTTTAGATATATGACACTATTTTTATAATTGCATAAATCATTAAGGCCTTAGATACATTGGGGATATTTAACTTGTCAGGTAGTTTATGGTTTGTTCTGTATGTAATATTAAGTGCAAAAGATGTTGCTAGTTGCTAAATACATAATGCAGTATAATTTGGCTTCTGCTGAAAGGCAAATCAGAAATAATCAGCTCACTATAGCCGACAAGTAAAAGGAGAAAAAAACTTTTGAAAAGTATACAGGCAAATTACTAAAATCTTTTAGAATACAACCTTTGCTTTGCTTTTTCAGGAACTGCTCTATGTATTTGCAGTAATTTCTGCAGTCTCAAGTATCCAGCATGGCTTAGAATTACATTATTTTGTTTTGAATTTCTCAGCTAGATTTATGGGTAATCTTCCCTCTTCAAACAATTTATTATCCTGAACCAGATCAGACCTGGTTGTGATGCTACCTTAAGGGCCAGTGCCAAGGTGGGGGCCATCCACAGTCCTGGAGGCTGATCCAATGCCAGAGTGGCTACTGATTACGTTGAGAAAGAGATTGATGGTCAGCATTTTTTCCTTAATATCGTTTTATTATGAACATTTTTCCTTGTCAATCAATATATTGCTATCAAAGCATTTTTATTGCAGCACATCATTCCTATCATGTAGTTTTTTCTTGTGGGTACATAGTAGGTGCATATATTTGTGGGGTACATGAGATGTTTTGATATAGGCATGCAATGTGTAATAATTAAGTCAGGATAAATGAGGTATACATGCCTCAAGCATTTATTCTTTGTGAAACAAACAATCCAGTTAGGCTTTTAGTTATTTTTAAATATACAATTAATTCATTATTGACTATAGTCTACCCTGTTGTGCTAGCCAATACTAGGTCTTATTCATTCACTTTAATATTTTGAACCCTTAATTGTTAGCATTAAGGGTACATTTCAATTATAAGTTCCAAAGGATAGGTGTAAAGTCAGAACTATGCAGTAAGATAAGATCAGAACCAAGATAACATAAAAGTCTCTGAAAACTAAGAGCAACATGTGTAACATGGCAGAGAATAATATTCACCATAAATAATCCAAGACTTTTCCCAGGAAAAGCAAAGTGAGAGCCCACATTCTCAGCGGGTTCCTCTGTTCTGTCACTGGGAAGTGAAGCATCATGAGCAAGAAGCACAAATTGATGGGTTCTTCACCCTCCTAGCTCTTGGGCAAAACAGATGTCTCAGTGATTATCCACCAAGACCCAGGGAGAGTGAGGAGAAATATCACAGCCTTTCAAGCAATGGAGGTCTGAGAGAGTAGTTATAAATATAATTCCTGTTTTTGAGAGATACACATTGTCAAGCCCATTTGGGATCTTAAATGATAAAGGTTCAGTATTATCCTTCTGTATTGAGCAAAGGGGAATAGTCAAAAGTATATTTACTGTTCTCATGAAATTTGTAGTTTAACCGTGAAGATAAGAGATATCTCCATGAAAAGTAAAGATCACTTGCTGATCAACTAAGTGTTCTCACTTTCTAGTTTTTGTCTTTGTATATACATCCTTTAAAAATACTTTCTCCAAAACTGTTTCCAGTCTCACTAACTGAGGAAATTTGCAGGACTCAATCCCATGTACAAATCTCCAACATTATATAATCAGTTATACCGTACCCATTGTATTTGTGACTCCCATAAAAATATATTTTTCCAATAAATATTTATTGCATATCTGCAGTGTACCAAGTGCTATTGTAGATATTGGAAAAAAGGAAGTAGATAAAACATTACCACTGTCCTCATGGAACTTACATCTCAGTATTATAAGTCTGCATATTCTCTCTTCCTACTAGGAGAAAACATTATTTTTAATCATTTCTTCACAGTGAGTTTCTTAGCCTTATTTCATCAGAGGCTATTGAAAAGCACACACTATTCCATCCCCCACCAGGATGAGAATCCTGGGAAAGGGATTGGGAAGTCTATCTTTTTAAGAAACTCACTGTGGGTTTCATATGCATTCACAGATTAGATAATTCCGGGGGAAAACACTGCCCTATGAAGAGCATACTGCCCAAGGAATTGGTAATATCCATATAATTTCATCTGTAGGACCTCTTTTGATTGTCATTACTAACCTCTACCAAAAATCTCATCCTTGGAGAATGTGAAAGCTCTCCACCGTTTTCCACAGCCAATTCACCTAACAAAAAATAACAAGGCAAACTTGTTCAAGAATACCATTATTTTTAAATAAAATGCCTCTACACGGCAGATGTTACTATGTTCTGCTTTGGGGATGAAAAGAACCAAACATTAATTACCAGTTATGGTCCATAGGACCACAAGATTTGCTTCAAAGATAAAATTCAGATGATGAACATAGAGGAAATTGTCTCTTCAAAGAAGGCAAGACTGAGTGAATCCACCATGTACAGTATTGAAAAATGCTCACTAAAGTTGTTTTTCATGAGTTAATGACAGTATAGTCAATATTCAGTATGTAATTCTAGCAAGTACAAAGTTAATATTATTTGAATGTGTAAAACACACTGTTCTAAGTAACATGCAGATATTAAAATGACTTAATTCTCAAAACACGAAGTGAGTTTTTGTTTTTATGTCCATTTTACAGATGAGAAAACTGATGCATAGAGAAGGTAAGTAAGCCACTTAAGGTAACATAGCTGGTAGATTGCAACCAGAGGTTGCAATCTAGGTGCCAAAAATCTATGCTCTTAATCACTAAACTGCCCTGTCTTAGTTTTTATGTTTCTTTAGGAGCCTCAGACCAAAAGAAGTTTAGACAATTCTAATAGAACAAGCAAGAATTTGTTGATTACAGCTTCCCTGCCCCAATCCTTTAAGTGGCCTCATTTTCACTGATTTATTTTTAAAATGAAGGTAACAATGCTATTGAATAGGATTGTCTAGTGGTTAGCAGTCCAGCAAAAGAGTGACTTGCTTCTGATGCTCAGCTCTGCCCTGCCAGTCACTTGCTTTATGACCTTAAGAAAGTTACCTCTCCAAGTCTGTTTCCTCATCTTTAAAATAGAGGTTATAATAGGACCTACATCATACTATTGTTTAAAGATAAAAAAAAAAGGTATCCCATTTAAAGCACTCCATAAATATTATTAGTGTAATAAATAGCAGTAACATCAATAAACTATGAACCAAATGATCTTGATTCGTATACTAACACTAAAAATGGTTTATTTCCCTTCTAATTAAAAGAAAATTACAACAACCAAAACAAGAAACCAAACCACAGCCATAAAACCAATTATATCTTCTGTGAGAACACTGGAGGTACTACTGGACACATTAATTCATTTCTCATCAGTCATCCCCTCTATTCCAAAATGTTTGTGTTCTAGCATCCTGACACCTTGCATAATATAATCACTGTGACTCCAAGAGGTCAAATGGGCAGGCAGTTAATGCTTCTCTGTGAAAAGCTCAATAATTCATTTTATAAATTTCCGTTTAAAGCCTACCTTGAGGTTAAGAAAAATTGACGTTCGGTCTATGAACTTAATGTCAAGCTCCAGAAAAACTCTGGGCAGCACCTGTTTAGCAATTAAGTGGACTCAGACAATAAAGACGTTGCCAAATTGTAAAACAAGACTTGGAAATCACAGAAAATGTTGCTAGTTATTGATTACGGTGACCATTCACTTCCTACTGAGCCACCCAAAAGAATCATTCATTTTCCAGCAGAGAGCCTGCTCATTTGCAAGATAAAAGAGAGACATTTCTGCACATGCCCATAATGTTCTTCACCACTGGGGGCAGCTTTACATAAGACTGCATTCACTGAAGCCAAAGCAACAGTCCGAGCAGCTTTCAGAATGACAGTCTGCAGAAGTGAGCTGAGCGTGTGCGCGGTACGGGGCTCTCCTGCCTTCTGGGCTCCAACGCAGCTCTGTGGCTGAACTGGGTGCTCACCACGGGAACTGCTGGGCGATGGAATACAGATGTGGCAGCTCAGGTAGCCCCACATTGCCTGGAGGAACATATCATGCTTTTCGATAAGAAGAAACTGTAGGAGCCAGTTTTTTTTTTTTTAACCGCCCCCCGCCACCCCCAAAAAACTGTAAAGATGCAAAAACGTAATATCCATGAAGATCCTATTACCTAGGAAGATTTTGATGTTTTGCTGTGAATGCGGTGTTGGGATTTATTTGTTCTTGGAGTGTTCTGCGTGGCTGGCAAAGAATAATGTTCCAAAATCGGTCCATCTCCCAAGGGGTCCAATTTTTCTTCCTGGGTGTCAGCAAGCCCTGACTCACTACAGTGCAGCTGACAGGGGCTGTCATGCAAGTGGCCCCTAAGCCAAAGCAAAAGACCTAAGGACGACCTTTGAACAATACAAAGGATGGGTATGTTTTGTCATTTTTCTTCTTTCCTTCTTAAAAACAAAAAACAAAAAACCTCTAGTCTGTGTAATAATTCTGCCTTAATTATTTTAGAGATTACCTTGCTCTGCTCTAAGACTATGAATTTATTTGCTTAGTGGACACATTTCCTTGTTTAACTATTAAAAAAAAAAAAGCACTAAAGACAGTTCTCTTTAATTACAAAGAGATTATTTGTGATGTTAAACGTTATCTAGATTTAAATTTAAAAAAATGAAAAATACATGCCTATTTTTGCTTGATTAAAGATTAATTCTTTTTTGGGGGGATAACTTTTCTAAGTTGTTTTTATTTCCAGGTTTCAATGTAATTAGGCTACTGAGCGGATCAGCTGTAGTACTGGTTATAGCCCCCACTGTCTTACTGACAATGCTTTCTTCTGCCGAACGAGGATGCCCTAAGGGCTGTAGGTGTGAAGGCAAAATGGTATATTGTGAATCTCAGAAATTACAGGAGATACCCTCAAGTATATCTGCTGGTTGCTTAGGTTTGTCCCTTCGCTATAACAGCCTTCAAAAACTTAAGTATAATCAATTTAAAGGGCTCAACCAGCTCACCTGGCTATACCTTGACCATAACCATATCAGCAATATTGACGAAAATGCTTTTAATGGAATACGCAGACTCAAAGAGCTGATTCTTAGTTCCAATAGAATCTCCTATTTTCTTAACAATACCTTCAGACCGGTGACAAATTTACGGAACTTGGATCTGTCCTATAATCAGCTGCATTCTCTGGGATCTGAACAGTTTCGGGGCTTGCGGAAGCTGCTGAGTTTACATTTACGGTCTAACTCCCTGAGAAACATCCCTGTGCGAATATTCCAAGACTGCCGCAACCTGGAACTTTTGGACCTGGGATATAACCGGATCCGAAGTTTAGCCAGGAATGTCTTTGCCGGCATGATCAGACTCAAAGAACTTCACCTGGAGCACAATCAATTTTCCAAGCTCAACCTGGCCCTTTTTCCAAGGTTGGTGAGCCTTCAGAACCTTTACTTGCAGTGGAATAAAATCAGTGTCATAGGACAGACCATGTCCTGGACCTGGAGCTCATTACAAAGGCTTGATTTATCAGGCAATGAGATCGAAGCTTTCAGTGGACCCAGTGTTTTCCAATGTGTCCCGAATCTGCAGCGCCTCAACCTGGATTCCAACAAGCTCACATTTATTGGTCAAGAGATTTTGGATTCTTGGATATCCCTCAATGACATCAGTCTTGCTGGGAATATATGGGAATGCAGCCGAAATATTTGCTCCCTTGTAAACTGGCTGAAAAGTTTTAAAGGTCTAAGGGAGAATACAATCATCTGTGCCAGTCCCAAAGAGCTGCAAGGAGTAAATGTGATCGACGCAGTGAAGAACTACAGCATCTGTGGCAAAAGTACTACAGAGAGGTTTGATCTGGCCAGGGCTCTCCCAAAGCCAACGTTTAAGCCTAAGCTCCCCAGGCCGAAGCATGAGAGCAAACCCCCTGTGCCCCCGACGGTGGGAGCCACAGAGCCCGGCCCAGAGACCGATGCTGACGCCGAGCACATCTCTTTCCATAAAATCATCGCGGGGAGCGTGGCGCTTTTCCTGTCCGTGCTTGTCATCCTGCTGGTTATCTACGTGTCATGGAAGCGGTACCCTGCGAGCATGAAGCAGCTGCAGCAGCGCTCCCTCATGCGAAGGCACAGGAAAAAGAAAAGACAGTCCCTAAAGCAAATGACTCCCAGCACCCAGGAATTTTACGTAGATTACAAACCCACCAACACGGAGACCAGCGAGATGCTGCTGAATGGGACGGGACCCTGCACCTATAGCAAATCAGGCTCCAGGGAGTGTGAGGTATGAACCATTGTGATAAAAAGCGCTCTTAAACGCTGGGAAATAAGTGGTGCTTTATTGAACTCTGGTGACTATAAAGGGAACACAATGCCCCCTCCCCTTCCCTCTCACTTTGCTGGCAAGGTCCTTCTCTGTCCGTTTTAGTGCATTCATAATACTGGTCATTTTCCTCTCATACATAATCAACCCATTGAAATTTAAATACCACAATCAATGTGAAGCTTTAACTCTGGTTTAATATAATGCCTATTGTATAAGACTCTTTATTGATTCCATTAATGTCGCATTTGTTTTAAGATAAAACTTCTTTCATAAGTAATCCCCCACATCTGCTGTTCCATTCCTGGTGGGACCAAATCTACAGTTATAGGAGCTTTGCAGCTCACTGGCAAATCAAAGAAAGAGGTGAATGATCCCAGGTGCTCAGAGCTTGAGCTGAATCTTGGAGATGACTCAGTTATGCGAACATTTTAAAGACAGGCAGAGCCTTTACACCAATGCCTGACTTAAAAAAGAAAACTGCAAGAAACTATCAAAAGATGGTGCTACGTTAAAGCAGCACCGTGAGCAGTTTCCAGGGGTGTCTGAATTACAGTAAGGCAAGCACAGGGACAAAGTGATGAAGGGTTAAAATACTGCAAGTAGACAACTGCAGAGTGTGAGATGATAAAAATATAAAGTTTTCGACTCCAAGCTTTGTCCCTGAAACCCATCCCTGTAAAATCAGACTTGAGGTTTCACTGTCAATTTCTTCTAGCCTGTGTGTTTCATAAATAAATAAATGAAATAACATTTAGAAGCCAGATTTCTCCACCACTCCTCACATTAGTTAGGGAGTTTTCAGATAAGGTTTATGAATGGGAAAGCAGCTTGCTACAGGCATGTGGTTGAGAGCTTACCAGAATTTCTCTTTCCAGTTTCTTCATAGACCCTAATGTAGTTAGCAGAATCATGAGCCCTGTCCTGTTCTGTTCAGGATTTGTCAGGCTGCCCTGTTGTGTTCCATTACATGTCCTGCACACACCAATCCCCTAATGACAGACACTTCATTCAGGTGTGTAAAGAAAACTCATTCCAAGACATGCTCTCTACCCACAGCCTCATTGAAAAGGATGACTTTCATAACACCTTAATAAATGTATAAAATAAATCTTAGAGGAAAAAAAACCAACACTATGACAATTCCCTGTTGCTTTTCTATTGCTGACATTACAGTGTCCCTGTGTTCATCTGTATTGTGAACTCATCCATCAGTACAATTCTGTACAGACCCTGTTGGCAATCTGCAAGCTGCATGCATGTTTTTATGTCATTGGTGAAAGTTTATTGACTGCAGCACGAATATCATAGCCTCTGTATTTGAGTAACTTGAACCACAGTCCATTAAGGTTTTAGAAAGATATTTTTAGTTTGTATTCTCTTTCATCCTCCAAAATGAACAGTTCTATTATAGAAGCAAATACCAGGAATTGCAACATTGAGGCTGTTTCATTTAATTTGGCTTGCCTACGTCTTTAACCATGTCCCTGTTCTCTCAAAACAGAATCACTGCAGCAAAGAAGAATAAGTGAATGACTATTTTTACTAATTTTTTTGTTTGTTTGTTTGGAGGTTTTTCATATGCTGAGAGGAAAAATCTAGGCAAGTCACCATGAAATAAAATTTTAAGGATGCCAGATTACTAAAATCACACTTCTATAAGCAATAAAGAAAAAGAAACATTTAAAGTAGATTTCTCAAGGTACTTTGATATTGATTAAATCTTACAATAGATGCCACTTCAGAAAAACATCATAGCTACAACGTTTACCCATGAATAACTGTTGAATATACATTTATTAATGACAAAAAGTCACATATTTTCAATTAATAATGCAGATAATTCCTTACAGCTTACTGAGTGACTGAGCTTACTGTGATGTTTTTTACTGAAGTTGTAATTTTACATTTTTTCATAAAGTATCAGTAAATACATATTCCATCTTAAAAAGAAATTTTCTTGGCTAGCCTCATTTTTATCTGTACTAAAGATGTTTGTATTAATGAAATGCAGTCTTAAAGTGAAAAAGACCATTTCTATTCTTTGAAGCTTCTGCCTTACCTGTGATGAATACCAAATATATTTAGGCACGGTATATTTATATTTTTAAATTATTGCAAATTCTCAATGCTGTGGTACTGGTAGTATATATAAAATATGCTTACTATATTGAAAAGTATTTCTAAAATTCAAAGCTACTTGACATATAAAATATGATATAAGACTAAATGAATGACCAATATTTTGAAAGCTGGTCACTTTTTAATGACTAACTTTACTTATTAACATAGTAATAGATAACTACCAAAATAAAATCCCTCAGGTGGTAAAACTCATTTTGATTTGGGACAGGAAATTATGCGGAAAAAGTTCTTTCTTCCTCCTTACTCTTTGAAAATGAAGCTTCTCTAGTTCTCAGTATCTTCTGAGCATAGATATATAATTCTTATAGATTACACAGTAACTAGTTTACCACTGTCAATTTTAAAAAGCCAACTGGCAAACGGTCTCCTGCTCAAAAGTTGTTGCCTCACTTCCATCCCATGGAACTTTCTGGCCTACATACCATAAATCTATTTGTATTTCAAGCTCATGCATATTAGATAAATGTGATCGATATTCATTTTTCTAGTGCATATTTACATAAAATATTGGACTCTCCTCAAAGGTGACAACAGTTTAAAAAAAAAAAAACCCAGCCTGACCTGTTGAACTATACAAGAGAACACAGAATACTTTGTTTTACCAAAACAGAGAAGAAATGGAATTTAGTCTAGAAACTGCATGTGGGTTTTTTCCATTTTTATTAACCCTAGTACACATAGTACTACCACAACATGAATAATCCCAGAGCCACAATCTTGTAAGCAATACTTATGTAAGATATATTCCATTTAAATGAGTTGGTATTTTCCAAGGATGTTGACATTACATCTTTTCAAAGAATTTAAACCATTTTTTTACTTGATTTGGTGAGTGAACTACCTAAGCAGACAGGCAATAAATTGTCTATCTATGGAGCAGCAGTGACCTCCAGTGGCTGGTTAGACTAATCACAGCTATTCACACACGTTTTAGCTTTTTATCCTGAATCCTTATGTAAATGTGGTTTACAACATATATTTTTTTGACTAGTATATCAGATTTGAATTTTATTTAGTTTGTTTCCCTGGGAAACATAATTATAATGCAATTTTTGAACGTTATACTTTTCATGTTGACTTTAATAATGCTGGAACAGAGGCGATAGAACTGGTACTGAGGGCTAGAAATAAGCGTCCAAAGATGCAAAGCGAGTAATAATGCAATAAGAATAGATAAGAAATACCTTAAAGTGCTTCTACTCATTGATGCTGGCTAAACATTTTGATATTTTTATTAAGTGGGTTAATATTTTTCATCAGCAAGATATTAACATGTAATTTAGGTAGGAAAAATAAATTTTAATATTAAATCAAAAGAGTCAGCATCAGTTATTTACTGGGCAGTAGTATGTCAAAGGTGTCAAGAGAAGGGGGCCTCCCCTTCTGGCTTTAGAACTCTCCAGTTTGCTGATTGTGCCAGTGACCTGTGCTTTGCCCCAGTGCTTTCTCCCCTCCCTCCCTCCCCCTTTTCAGCCAGCTGAACACTGGTTCTATTAGGCTCTCTGACAATGATGTTACAGTCTAAGAGGTGATGATTCATGGATAATGAAATTATGCTCTCCTTCTGGGGAAGGATAATGCAGAGTCAGATTCATGGATTTGGCAAGAGGTTTTTCGACGCTGTAGGTGCATGAAATATCTTTTCTTCCCTTGACATTTACCAAAATGAGAACTCAAATAGTTTATTTAAAGTGTGGATTAGACTGCATCAGAAATCAGCATCAGGTCATGAAGCCTAAGACAAAGTGAGTTCCAGACATGGCAAATAAGAATCGAGCCATGAGAAATAAAAAATTCCGAAACTGTGTTGCTTCATCTATTCCTTTTTGCTCCGGATCCTCATTAGACTCTAGATCTATAGCAAACCCATGGAGTTGTGCTATCCTCGTGTTCTCCTAGCTACCTACACTAAAAATCAGAGGCAGTTGGGAGGAACAATGAGCACAAAAGAATATCTAGGTAAATTTGAATGACATAAATTGCAACAGAAATAAAATGGATGGATGTTAGATACCTTGCGTCAAATAGCTCTAATGGAAAACTAATTAAAGAAATAATAACACACAGGTGAAAGTGATTGCTTTTCTAATAATAATGGCTTAGAGAATTGGACCCAAATTCTTTTAGCCTCCAAAAATTGGTGATGATTTTGGATAGTTGGGTAGAATATAATAAAAAAGTACAGAGAAAATCTAAATAAAAATAATTTGATTCTTTTTCACTTGAGGAAAATATCACAACCATGCATGGTAGAATATGGGCCTTAGAAATTAAGAACTAAATTCAAGTTACTCTGACACTTGCTAATCAAGTCATCTCAGGTAAATTTCCTGGCTTTTCTGAACTTGAAGTTTCCGTTATGTAAAATAGATGTGTACTATTGATGGCTCATGGTTATTGGGAGGACAAAATGTAAAAAGTGCTTTGTAAACTCTAAAATGGCAAATGCCTCTTTGTTTCAAAAAGCACTTAATGAGATACTCAGTAGGTTTTATTGTTCTGTGTTTGGCATGAGCCAAAAAGAAATCAGTAACCTCTATGATACAGAAACCCAAGCCCATTTGACATCATTATAAGTCTAGAACTTTGTCCTTGACCTTCTGTTTTCACATCGACACATCTTCTTCCACCCCATGTTATCTAAGTCTATGATGTTTACACTGATTATCACAATGTACCACAGACATATAGACACCGACCAGGGAACACGAAAACAAATATCTATCAAACTTATTGAAAATTCTAGTGTATTTCAAATCAGGTAATTAGAGCAAAGGCTTTCAATCAGGATGTTTACTTGTCCACTCCCTTTCTAGTATCTTTTTCATTCCTTGTTGACTTTACACTGGATCAATATAATGTTTATATGGCAACATGACATCATTATTGAGCAAAGTGTAATTGCACATAACTTGTTACTGTGGGATTAGCACACATTCCAGATATCAGTCACATGATATCTGCTCTGATGTTTCTCTCCCTGGCCACTCTAGTGGAAGACTGTGCCCAAGATCCTCTTAGTATAGAAATTACTATGGAGTTTATCAATTATAATTATTGAAAGATGACTGGATAAAAGGGCATAAATACACAGGAACTTTCTTTTATATGTCATTGCTTATGTAAAATTACATCATTAATTCATCAAAGAATGACCAAAAGCTTCCTCCGCTGGATGTAGCTGCTTTTACCAATATGAAGTATCAGGTGTATTTTCAAAATTTTTGTAATTTAAGAAGACACAGAGTGTTCCTCTCTGACAAGTGAGTTCCTATGGCATATATAAAGATCAGAGAGAGGATGATGGTTTTTTAAGGGGGAAAGCAGTTATAAGTTTTACTCCATTGTAACTTCATAGGGTCATAAATAGATGTTCTTGAGTTAGGGCTCCTGAATACGTGAGGAAAATTCCAGGAACACAGAAAGAACAGTAATATCTGGGACATCATGTAAGACTAAGAAAGTACAATGTGTTTTACAATTATACTTTCTAACAACAGAACTTCTATAAGCAATAATAATCCATTTTATTGGGGAAAAAAAGAAAAGGAGCTTCTATCTTATCCTTTTCAGCAAATGTTGTAATGGTAATAACTTTATTAACAATTCTCCATGTTTTATTTTTATTTTTAAGGATTCCCACTTTACTTCACAGGAATTTCCTTTATTCCTTTCTCTCATTCTTAAATTGTTGTTCTCCTTATTTGAAAGAGTCTCTAATTCCTATATCACCACAAAATGTCTTCCTTTATAACCCAACACAATTCAGTCATTCTGCTCAAAAGAGCAGTATTATCTCCAAAAGAAAAGTTACACACTACATTAAATATTAGGACATAAAACAAATTTAAAGCTAGCTGATACTTCTTTTTCCTCTACAATCTATAAAACACCTCTAAAGAACAGTCTGATTTTCAACTGAAGAAAGATTATATATAGTTGAATTACAGTCTGACAAAGTATTAAAGCTTCCTGTCTTCCTTCTTAATTAGCTAACTCCTAGAAAACAAAGTGTAGGACTTTATATATGAGAGTACTCAACTATATTTCACCAATCAGAAACACTCTTTCCAATAATCAGAATTTTGTCTTCTCAGGGGTAAAGTCCCTTTTTTTTTTTTTTTTTTTTTTTTTGCCTGGAGTATAAAATAACAAGCAAATACTACATTTAGCATGGGCAATATTTATTAAAGTTTCATCACATCAATTACATCTATTATCCTGGGTGGAAAATACATTTTGTCAGTAACGAGAAAACGGCATCAATCAAATGTAAATCCTTATTCAGCATTCTTGGTGCTAAGGTTTAATGAAGTGGTAGTAGAAGGAAAATGTTGTCAGACAGTGAAGCTATGGTATCATGAGGCTACACTACATTGAGTGGTATTCATAGCTTCAACTGGGTGGTCCTCATGTAGCTAAAAGAGTGGTCCTTGTCATTAATATTGATCTATGTGCTTTCTAAAAGAGAATATGCATACCAACAGAGCCTTTATATTGACTGTCTTCCTATAAGGTTCACTCATTAATCTTTGCTGCAGTCAACCAGAATCTCACAAGAGCTTTAAAGAAAACTTATAGAATAGATCATGTTGATATTGAAGATGTAGGGTAGCTTTAAAAATTCTGATAAATGCATAAGATTACAACAATGAAAACTCTCTAAGTTACAACAGTGAAAATAGTTATAACAGTGAGAACTCTAGGAAGTTTACCATAGTGAAAACTCTCCAAGAAGTTTAAAACTAACTCAGTACTTTAAGATTAGTGTTGGCATATAGTTGTCAATTTATGAAAGGGATTTTGCCCAATGTATACAAAATTTTAATGTGAAAGGTATAAATACTTGATTTGTGTACTGCCGTGTATCCAATGGAGGGTTAGGTAACATCATTGAATTATGATTAAAATGGAATATTTAAAGGTCTTTCTAATATGGCAGAGGACACATTATATAATTGTTTTGTATTTCCACCAAGCTAGAGATGTTGTACGTGCCTAGAAAAATATATATTTTTTTCCTATAAGGTGAACATTCAAATTTTATTACACACTTGTATGTGTATATATTTGGGTATAATTGAGCCCTTATTATGTACCAGGAATTTGTATATATTATCTAATGATCTGATAAAAAGCCTTTTATGCCTTTCATAAACTCAGATTTCCTTAACATTTACAAACACAGCCCTTTATATTGAGTCTGTCTTCCTATAAGTTTCACTCATTAATCCTATGCATTTTCACTTCTTTATAGGACTGACCTAAAATAATTTATACGCCACCCACAAAAGGCTTCTCAAAGCCAAATCATACATCCCCAGATCCCTTTAGGAAATAATTTCCAATGATTTACCATTAGAACATCCCTCCGCTAATTAAAGTCTAATCTGCTAGTATAGTGTTCCTTCTGACCTGTGGCACCCACTCCAGCCCATCTCATGTCATTCATTAAAAGGCAGCACGCATTTAGTCCTTTGGACTTAAGTAGTAAAATGTAAAAATCCACATATATTTTTATGGGCTTTACTCTGGTCACTTTTATGGTCTACCACACAGAGATGTGTGGGGTCTTTATTAGTTTACACTGAAATGCAAGAGCATTAAGCTAGATATAGATCAAAAGAAAAAGTCAAGATAGATTTAAAAATAGCCAAAAGCTCACATTATACATTTCTTAATGTTAAAAAAAATTCTCAAAGACGGAGATCCTATAATTCACTTTCTTGAAATCTAATTTACCCTCCTCCAAGTTCGCCATCATATTCCTAAATTTAAGCCTCACATTCCTTCTATTTTTCCATTTCTAATTTATTTTCCTGGTATTTTTTATTGTTGTTGTTTTGTTTTTGTGTTGTTTTCTGGCTTCAGATCTGTTCTCAATTCTTTGAGTGCACTGCTTTGCCTGTTTTTCTAGAATTCCCAATCAAATCTTGATCCTGCCAGAAAGTCACAGGGTCAGCTTCATGGTAGGAGTCATCGAACAGATGGACTAGATTTAACTCTACAGCGCAATCTAGTCAAGTCTGTGATACCTGCCTTGTGTCTTCTCAGCCTCCCGTTTCCACGTGTTTTCTCTATTTAGAAGTAGTATCCGTATTGAAATTCTTCCATTCAGTGGTGCCCAGAGCTTTCTTGGTTTCTTATGCCTTACCAAATGTCTGCTTCCCGATCGAGAGCAGTATTATTATCCCTTCCAAGGGCACTCACCTTGAAATAGACATAAAAGCCTTCAGCTAAAGGTAAGAAAGTCATATATTAAGAGCAGGCATAACCAGCCGGTTGGGGAAAGTGTTTCTGGGTGCAAAGAACTTTGCAAAGTACCCTGGAATCATCCTGTATTGATTCTTCAGTATTTTCCTAAAACATGAGTTTGGGCCTTTCCAAAGAAGCCAAGGCAGGGTAAATAATCCATGTTTCATTCAGTAAACTATATTTGAGACTTATTTTTTTCAGTGACTTGCAATTATACAAAGTCTTTCTCCTTAGATTTTTTTTTCATGGAGAGACAACTTTGTGTATTAGAAAGAACTTGGACTATAGATCCAGGAAGAAATAGTTTGAATTCTCTTTCTGGGATTTTATTAACTGTGAAATCTTGAGTCTTAACATCATCATCCTAACAAAAAAATGTGTAAAACAATGTAGTCATCATGAGATTGTTGAAAGAAGGCAAAGAATCAGCATTTGTTAAATATTTTTCCAGGTACATTTCATATATAATTTAATACTCATAAATTATATGAGTATTATAAGATCCTATGAAGATTCAATGAGATGATGTAGATAAAATCATTTAATACAAAGGTTGGCACATAATACTTTCTCCTTCCCTTCATTAGCTCCAACTGCTAAAAAATCTCAGTACCACAATGTGCTTTAATAGTCATATTACACTACCCACTTTTATTTTGAATAACAGACTCCCAGCGGACTTTCAACAGATAGAATCTAAGTTTCCATAAACTCAGGGGCATCTGGGCATGTAATTAATAGTGAAGAGCGATGGTGGTACATAAAACCAGCATCCTCAGCGTCCCAGCAAAGCCCAGCTACATCTCCACCTTTATTGCCACACGCTTTCCCATGCTCTACCACTGACAGGTTCTCAAAGTAGCCCATGCTTCCCTATCTCTGTGCTTTTGCTCAAGCAATTTCCTTTCTGAGAAATGCCTTTCCTCCCTCCCAAGTCCTCCTGTCAATTTCTGAGCCTTTCCATAATAGAATAGAATCTGAGATCCAACTCAGATTCTACTCACTCCAGATGTCTTCTTAATCTTGTCCTTTCCTCTTTTCTGTATTTTTTGGTGGAGGGATACATCTCACAGAGACTGCATCACAGTCTACCTTATGTTAGAGTTATTAATGGGTTTGTATCAGGATTTGAGGAAATGGATCATCTTTCTTTCTTCTTCCAATGGTGATTGATACAGTCTTTTATGCATGATAGATGTTGTTGAATTGGTTCTTCCAGTCATTATTATAAAGTTATTGTTGTAAAAAATCTACAGTAAATATTTCAACTCTGTGGAAACCTAATTGTATCAAACTCATATTTCTTTATGTAGTCAATATAAGCTTTTTTTAGTTTTAATTTAATATTGATTTTTCACTATATACACTCTTCTCATTTACCATTTAACGGGCTTCAAAAATTATAGTTGACCACTAAACAATGTGAGGGTTAAGGTAACAAATCCTCCCCTACAGTCAAAAATGCACATAAAATATTTTACTCCCCCAGAACTACTAATAGCATATTGTTGATCAGAAGACTTACTGATAATATAGTCATATTTAACCCATATTTTATATGTTATATATATCTTATACTGTATTTTATTATAAAGTAAGCTAGAAAAATAAAAATATTAAGAAAATCATAAGGAAAAGAAAATATATATATTATTTATTACTTGAAAGTGGATAATCATAAAGGTCTTCATCCTTCACATCTTCATGTTGATTAGGCTGATGGGGAGGAGAGAGAGAAGGTTGGTCTTGCTGTCTCAGAGTGGCAGGGTCACAAGATAATTCACATCTAAGTGGACTCATGCAGTTCAAACTCATATTGTTCAAATGTCAATCATATTCTTAGGAAAATATAGTTTTAAAAGATCATATTCTGATTTAAATTGCTTGCATGTTGTGAATAATCTACCAATTGTTTTTCCTGTGATATTTACCAAAGCTATGAACATTTGGAGGGTTATGTTAAGGGGAATAAGAGCTAAGAACAATTGAGACAAAGACATGATATTTAAGTCTAGCTGTGAATACACTTTGATTTTTGTAGAGTCTGGGTAGCCATCTTTTGTTTAAAAGCCACATATTTGTGATCTCTCCTTGTCTACCTTCTCCTGAGAAAGGTCCTTTGCTCTTTAGCTTGGATGTCTCCTTATCTCATCCTCAGTTCTGCAAGGATTCAGCTTTAGACACATTCTGAGGCCCCTCCTCTCTTACCCACACCAAGGGAATATCCTACTCCATGACAGAAACTAGGCCATTGACCTCTGATTATACACATTTCTAAAGTAACTACTCTACTGGAGACCTCCCACACCAGAAGCTGACAAGTGGTAATGCTGATTTTTTTGACCCGCTAAACACTGATCATGCAGAAGGCCTGTTAGATCATACAGAATGGAAGCATGTTCCCTTTTCTGAGTTTCTCTTTTCCCCCTTCTCTTCAGCCCCTTATTCCTTTGCACTAAATTTCTTTTTCTCTTTCTCATCTCCACCTAAAATTTCTTTCAATTTTTCTCTCTCTCCAACTTCTACTTGTAAGTCAATCTATACAGCTTGGATATATACCTTCAGACTGAGTTAAAAAGAAAATACTAATAGTTTTAACTCTCATGAAAGCAATAATTAAAGTAACACAGTATAATAATTTAATGTAAAAGGAAGGAAAAACTCTATTTGTATTCAACTGTTTTGTTCAGGCCTCTAAATAAGGATCTATAATTGCAGTTTAATTTTCGAAATAGAAATGACCTCCTTCCGAATATATTTTTAAGTTGCATTTTAATTAGAATTTGTAAGGTAGAGGAGACTCATAGACCATCCCATATCCCTTTTCATGTGAAGCATTTGTTAGGCTCTGGACCACGGTAACCTTTGTCATCCACAGAGTGGATTCCTTTTTGGAGCACATGTAATAAACAAATTGAAATGAAACTTCTCTTTAGTTATAAAAATTTGTAGTTACAAGGACTTTTGAGAGCCTTGCAGTCCATTTTTTTTAATCTTCTATATGAAATTTCAAACTAATTTCATTGTACTTGTAGCAATCTTCCCAGAACTGCAATCCCCAGGTTCTGTCTTTGTTATCCACTTTACGGTTTCACTGTGGTCACTGCTTCATTTTTTACCCCTTTATCCCTCTTGCTTAAGATACACCCAGTGGTTACTTAAATTTTTTTTCAATTCTTCTTTGTTTTCTTTCTTTTTAAAGAGGAACAAGTAAAATAATTAGTTAGGCTTTGTATTTGTTTTTCCTTTCAGTACTGGAATCTGCTTGGTCCAACTTAGGTGGAGAGCCCTGGGCTCCATAGCACATAGTTTGAAAAGATGGAAAACCATTGTTCTGAAATTCGCATTAATCTATTTTAGATTCAAAAATTCCTCAGCGGCTGAGTGTGGTGGGTGGCTCATACCTATAGTCCCAGCACTTTGGGAGGTCGAGGCAAGGAGGGTCACTTGAGACCGGTCTGGCAACATAGCAAGGCCTCATCTGTACAAAATAATGAAAAAAATTACCTGGGTGTGATGGCACATGCTTGTAGTTCTAGTTATTCAGGAAGCTGAGGTGGGAGGATTGCTTAAGCCAGGGAGGACACAGTGAGCTATGATTATATCATTGTACTCCAGCCTGAGCAACAGAGCAAGACCATGTCTCTTAAAAAAAAAAAAAAAAAAATTGGATGGAGTGTCTCATGATGACTGAATAAAAGAAGCCCAGTGGTTAACTAATATATAATTAATCATAGAAGCAGGAAGTTTCTGACAAAATGTATTCAGCAGCTTTAAAGATGAGACCCGTAAATTATATTTTCTGAGGTCAAATTTGCACATAACTTTCTGAACTATGACAATCTCCTCATATTCAGCTCAGTTTGAAGACCCAGCAGTGAACAAAAGTAATCAATGGCTAAATTATTCCCATTTTGTTGGCTCAGTTCACAGTGGTCCACTGATTGGTTTTAAAAAAAAAAAAAAAACCACAAACCTATCTGATCTTCAATTTGTATTTCAACTGTACCCAAGTGCAGATGCCATCTCTGGTAATATGACAAAACAGATTTCTGCTTCTAAATGTTCAGCATGCAGCCTGCAGTAACTATATTGTAGCTCAAAGTGCTGTAAAAAATGCAACGAGTTTGCAGAAGAATCATTTTAGAGTTAATTAAACCTTCTCCACCTGTAATTTAATAAAAAAAGAGAAAGCCCAACATACTCTTAAAGACGATGAGGGAAAGGCAGTTTAAGAAATAGAAGTCCTCTGTTTATCCAGGGAGGTACTTTACAAGGCAGACAGCTACGCCACAGTAGAGAGACAATATTTCCTCAGCTGAGTCGGTTAATTAAAATGCACAGTTACAACAGACTTTCTTAGAGCCTGCAGCTGAATGACCGAAGTCTCCATTTCACTCCAGTGTCACACAGAACGTGAAGAGGCAAACATACTGCCTGAACACAATTTGACTCACTAAAATCCAGCACTATAAACACAAAATACATTTCTCGAGTGCATTTTAAAAGACATATTATCAAGATTTATGACCTAAGGATAGAAATCATTTGCAAGTAGGCACTGCCAGGGGAATATCTTAGGTTCCTCTTAAGGTAGTTTTAAGTAAAATTTACAAATAAATCTTAAGGGTAGCATCCACTTTGAACGCAGGAATCTTCACCTCTTTCCTTTTAAATGTAAGGAATTTGAATCTGACAAACAGCCTGTCTGTTGCCAGAATTTATAAGTGATGTGAAAAAATCAAAGGCCACAAAAGCTATTTGTCAAATAAACTGCAGAACGCAATATCAGTCTGCAGGGCTCATTTGCAGAACTCATGATGAGCATGGGAGGAGGGGATGCTCACAGCTGCAGCCTTGACCGAACTGCCCGTGCCAGCCAGAATTCAAGCCGCGTGAGCTGAGTGTGGCTGAAAGAGGGAGCTCACAAATGAAATTTTAGAAGGCAAAAGCAGCAAAATGACAGAAGTGGTTCTTATATCCAAGTTTTTACTGTATCAGTACATCGGCATATACAGATGAATACCTGAAAAACCACTTTAATATAGATGGGTAGGCAGAGTTTTAAAGGTATTCAAATTAAGTCTGTTCATGGAAGACTAATTTTATTTCATGGTGTAGGAGGGAGATTGCAGACTTTGAGTCAACTAGACCTGAAGTTAAATAAACCTGGGGTGCAGTCTTAGTTAGCCTAGTAGCATGGCATGGCATCAGTTTCCTCATCTGTAAAATGGGAGCAATACTTCATGTTCCAGCGCTGTTGTTTTCAGGATAACTTGAGATAACATATGTTAGCAGGCACAGCAGGTGCTCAATAAAAGTTAGTTTTCTTCCGTCGCTTGCTAGATATTTTCGCAATGCAGCATGTTGATTCAAGTGGGGAAGTGGAAATTCTCACATTAAACACATAAATTTCCAAGTCTGCAATACATCAAAACTCATGAAATGTCCCTGTTGCTTACCAATCATTAAATCAAACCTGAAAAGGATCTACCACCAATTTGCAAGCCCTCTATTAATATCCTTTAACGGACTTGCTGTATTAAGTATTCTGCTGTAACAATGTTCTTTAGCAACACAACAGAAAAATTCTGCTGTTAGTATTGTGGGTTTTCTTCTAGTAATTCAACATAATTTCTATTTCAGAAACATTACTTGAGGAACTGGTTCCATTATCTTACAAATCTCTCTTTAAAACATTGCCATAGGCCGGGCGCGGTGGCTCACGCCTGTAATCCCAGCACTTTGGGAGGCCGAGGCGGGTGGATCATGAGGTCAAGAGATCGAGACCATCCTGGTCAACATGGTGAAACCCCGTCTCTACTAAAAATACAAAAAATTAGCTGGGCATGGTGGCACGTGCCTGTAATCCCAGCTACTCAGTAGGCTGAGGCAGGAGAATTGCCTGAACCCAGGAGGCGAAGGTTGCGGTGAGCCAAGATCATGCCATTGCACTCCAGCCTGGGTAACAAGAGTGAAACTCTGTCTCAAAAAAAAAAAAACAAAAAAACATTGCCATAATGTCTATCTTTCTCTCTCCCCTCCTCCCCGCCACTGTGTATGCATGTGTCTCTCTCTTTCCCTTTTTCTCCCTCTTCACTTTGTCATTCTCTCTTTCCTTTCTTTATCCCAAACATGGACATGTCACACCTTCCCATACTCAGCACTCACAAGAACATGCTATTGCTATTATAGTAAACCAAAATGGCCTGATAACTTAGTAACTACTACATTTCTAGTGTGAAATAATTTAGGCATTTGAAGAAAGAAAACACAATATCAGTATTGGTGTTTTTAAAAATTACAACTGAGTCTGTGAAATTAAGCAAAAACAAATTATTCAAAGATTTACAAAGGAAGATTTCCAATGGGTGTTTATTGAGCACCTATTATGTTAAGGCACACATGTTGATTTTTCTTTCTTCTCAGAGAAAACAAAATATAATAGAGGGCAGGAATATCATATATTACTAGGAAAGGCACTGAGTTATTTGACTGGTTTTGGAAATTTACTTCAGAAAGCATTAGATTTTCTCAAGAGACAAATTTGATACATGTCTTTCACTGGAGACATGAAAATAATTCATTCTTTTTAAAGACTTTGAAAAGAGCAGAGACGAAAAAAGCTAGAAGAGTTTCTAAATGACACCAGATCTGTGAAACGGTACATATTTAACACAAACCTCATAGCGCTGTTGTGTGGATCATTAGTTAATTAGTTAGTTAATGACTTTGAAGTGTTAAATCTTATTAGATTTTTTTTTTACACTTTAACACATGTGAGAGAGAAATTACTCTTAAATTAGAAACTGACTATACCATTCAAAAATATCATCTTTTTATGGTATATCTTCAAGATGCTCTTTCCTGTTCTGAATTTTTTTTTTTTTGGGAAGGAGTTTCGCTCTTGTTACCCAGGCTGGAGTGCAATGGCGCGATCTCGGCTCACCGCAACCTCCGCCTCCTGGGCTCAGGCATTTCCTCAGCCTCCTGAGTAGCTGGGATTACAGGCACGGGCCACCATGCCCAGCTAATTTTTTGTAGTTTTAGTAGAGACAGGGTTTCACCATGTTGACCAGGATGGTCTCGATCTCTTGACCTCGTGATCCACCCGCCTCGGCCCCCCAAAGTGCTGGGATTAGAGGCGTGAGCCACCGTGCCCAGCCCTGTTCTGAATTTTTTCCTGAAATCCTGGGAAGCCTATCTAGACACTGCTCCCAAATTATTGCCACCCACTCCCCCACCTTTTTTTTAGTATTAGCATTGGGTTCCAGTTAGCACTATGCCTTGAGAAACCCTCAGGGTGAAGTATTTTATATAACAATATAAAGATGTTATGTGGTAACAGTGGCATCAAGAATTAAACACGCTACTGAAATACAGTTTTGTACTTTTGTACAGCAGGGGAAAACAAATACAGACATACCTCAGAGATATTTCAGGTTTCATTCCAGAATCCCACCATAAAGTACATATCATAATTAAATAAGTCACACAAATTTTTTTGTTTCCTAGTGAATATAGAAGCTATGTTTGTGCTCTACTGTAGCCTATTAAGTATGCAGTAGCACTATGTCGAAAAAAAATGTGCTTACCTTAATTTAAAAATAGTTTATGGCTAAAAAGTGCTCATGATCATCTGATCCTTTAGAGAGTCAAAATCGTCTTGCAGGTGTAGTGTCTTTCCTTGATGTTGATGGCTGCAGACAGATCAGGGTGTTGCTTGCTGAAAGCTGAGGTGGCTGTGGCAATTTCTGAAAATAAGATAACAAGGACGTCTGCTGCATCGGTGGACTCTTTCATGAAAGATTCTCCATAGCACGTGGTGTCGCTTGATAGCATTTTACACACAGTAGAACTTTCAAAATTGAAGTCAGTCCTCTCAAACTCTGCCACTACTTTACCAAATAAGTTTATGGAATATTGTAAATCATTCGTTATGATTTCAACAATGTTCACAATGTCTTCACGAGGAGGAGATTTTCTCTCAAGAAACTACTTTCTTTGTTCATTCATAAGCGGCAATTCCTCATCTAATCAAGTTGGATCATGAGATTGCAGCAACTCTGTTCCATCTTCGTGCTCCATCTCTAATTCTAGTTCTCTTGCTACTTTCTCCACATCTTCAGTTACTTCCTCCACTGAAGTCTTGAACCTCTCAAAGTCATCCATAAGGGCTGGAATCAACTTCTTCCTAACTCCTATTAGTGTTGACATTTTGACTACCTCTCATGAATCACAAATGTTCTTAGCAACATTTAGAATGCTTACTATTTCCTTAAAGATTTTCGGCCGGGTGCGGTGGCTCAAGCCTGTAATCCCAGTACTTTGGGAGGCCGAGGCAGGTGGATCACGAGGTCAAGAGATCGAGACCATCCTGGTCAACATGGTGAAAGCCCGTCTCTACTGAAAATACAAAACATTAGCTGGGCATGGTGGCACGTGCCTGTAATCCCAGCTACTCAGGAGGCTGAGGCAGGAGAATTGCCTAAACCCAGGAGGCGGAGGTTGCGGTGAGCCGAGATCGCGCCATTGCACTCCAGCCTGGGTAACATGAGTGAAACTCCGTCTCAAAAAAAAAAAAAAAGATTTTCAATTTATGTTACCCAGATCCATCAAGGGAATTATTATCCAAGGCAGAAAGAGACTTATAGGTATTTCTTAAATAATAAGATTTGAAAGTCAAAATTATTTCTTGATTCATAGGCTGCAGAATCGATGATTTGTTAGCAGGCATGAAAACAACAATCTCCTGTACATCTCCATCAAAGCTCTTGAGTGACCAGATGCATTATCAATGAGCAGTAGTATTTTGAAAGGAATTTTTTGAACCTGGATCTCAACAGGAGGCTTAAAATATTCAGTAAACCATGCTTTAAACACATTCACCCACATGGGCTTTGCTCTTCCATTTACAAAGGACAGGCAGAGTCAATTTAGCATCATATTTAAGGGCCCTAGGATTTTCAGAATGAAAAATGAGCACTGGCTTCAACTTAAAGTCACCAGCTGCATTAGCCTCTAACAAGAGACTCAGCCTGTCATATGGAGCTTTGAGGCCAGGCACTGACTTCTCCTCTCTAGCTATCAGGGTCCTAGATGGCATCTTCTTCCACTAGAAGATTATTTAGTGTACATTAAAGTTCTGTTCTTTAGCGTAGCCACCTTCATCAATGATCTTAGCTAGATCTTCTAAATAAATTGCTACAGCTTTTAAATCGTCACTTGCCCTTCAAGTGTTGTGCTGTTTTACTTTGCGCTTTTATGTTATGAAGATGGCTTCTTTACATAAACCTCATGAACCAACCTCTGCTACCTTCACCCTTTTCTTGTGCAGCTTCCTCCCTTCTTTCAGCCTTTATAGAACTGAAAGGAGCTAGGGCTTTCCTCTGTACAGGTATTGATCGACTTACGAACTATGCAACTTACGACCATTCGACTTTACGACCACAATCACTAGTCACAACTGCTCCGCATCTGGCAGCGCAAACATTGCCCAGTTGGGCATACGACAGTGCCAACCAGCTTCCAGCAGCACTACCGTCTCCACATGCACCATTTCAACTGTACATATAGCCTACTCAACTTACGACCAAATCGTGTTACGACCGATCTGCTGGTCCCAATCGTGGTCGTAAGTCGAGCATTAGCTGTATTAGGCTTTGACTTAAAGGGAATGTTGTGGATGGTTTGGTCTTCTCTCTAGAATACTAAAAGTTTCTCCATATCAGCAATAAGTCTGCTTTGGTTTCTTATCATTCATGGGTTCACTGGAGTAGCACTTTTCATTTTCTTTAAGAGGATTTCCTTTGCATTAACAACTTGGCTGTTTGGCACAAGAGGCCTAGCTTTCAACCTATTTCAGCTTTCAACATGCCTTCCTCATTAAGCTTTATCATTTTTATCTTTTGATTTCAAGTGAGAGAAATGTGACTCTCTTTTACTTGAACACTTAGAGACCACTGTAAGGTTATTAATGGGTAAAATTTCAACTTTGATGTGTCTCAGGGAACAAGGAGGCCCTTAGTAAGGGAGAGAAATGGAGAATGGCTGGTCAGTGAAGCAGTCAAGACATATTTATTGATTAAGTTTGTCATCTTCTATGGTTGCTGTTCGCAGGACCCCAAAACAATTACAGTAGTAACATCAAAGATCACGGATGACAGATCACCATAACGGATATAATAATAATGAAAATGTTTTAAAATGTTGCAACAATTAACAAAATGTAACAGAGAGACATGAAATAAGCACATGCTGTTGCATAGTGGAGCCCATAGGCTTGCTTGAAGCAGGGTGGCCACAAAACTCCAGTTTGTAAAAATCGTTCCATCTTCAAAGTGCAATAAACTGCAGTATGATAAAATGACATGTGCCTGTACACTGCTGGAAAGAACTGAAATCCAGTGATCGTTATCGTGTTCTTTGGAACATTTTCTCTTGCATGCTGGAGAGTTGAGAAAGGGTAGCAGAAGCATAATTTAGTTAGCAATATTTTAATAGGTGAGAGATGTTTGTATAGTTCAAACAAAAACTTTTGGTTGACATGTAATATACACAAAGAAAAAGAAAGCGCATATATGGTCAATGTACAGCTCGATGAATAACTGAGCACATGCATGTTCTCTATACACACATCAAGAAACAGGACACATCAGCAGTGCTTCAAAGCCCCCTCTAGTTCTTCCAATCCCTGTTCTCACCCTTAAGGTAACCACTACTGTTAGAATGACCAGCCATTCTCCATTTCTGTCCCTTACTGTAGGCCTCCCTATTTCCTGAGACACATCAACGTTGAAATTTCACCCATTAATAACCCTATAGGGGTCTCTAAGTGTTCAAGCATGTGAGTCACACTTCTCTCACTTGAAATCAGAAGATAAAAATGATAAAGCTAAATGAGGAAGACACGTTGAAAGCTAAACAGGTTGAAAGCTAGGCCTCTTGTGCCAAACAATTAGCCAAGTTGTTAACAGATAAGCACAGGGTAACTTTATCTGTTTGGGTACTTTACATAAATGCAATCATAAAGTATGCACCTTCGAGTCTCACTTTCCTCTCATGTGACATCATGTGTTATAAGATTCATCTATATTCTTGAGTGTAGATGCACAACTACACATTTCTTCATCTCTGTCCCTCCCCATTTTCTCTCCCTGTCACATCCATGCACACACATAGAATTAATCCCTCTCTTATTCCAACGATGGATTTATGTATGTACTAGGAAGTTCTTGATAAACGTCTTGTCTTATATTCCACAGCATGACTGACTCAGGAATTGCTAATGAAAAATTTCCTCCAGTCTTTTTCCTTGGCGCTAGCAAATCTTAATCTTGGAATATTTTACGCTTTTAAAATCTGGCCATGGACACAGCCAGCTCCAAGGAAGTCACTGAGGTAATCATCTTTTTAAGTTCCCCTTGTTTTCAGCCCCAAATCCCTGGATAAACTACTTTACGCCAAGGTGTTCATGCCTAAATTTTTATCTTTCCAACATATGGCCTGAGGACAGTGTTGTAACTTAGAGGACCAATCACTCTCCGATTACTCTCTAATGGGGTCACTTGTACAGATGTATTTCTTGAGTTGTTATGAGGTCCCACTATATTAAAGGACTCTGAGAAACAGAGCTATCACACTCAATGCTGGTTTTACTATTAGAATATTATTGAAATTACCATTTCACTATATCACAAGGTATCTTCTTTATGAGGGTCCATGGGAAAAGGTGAATGATTCTGCTTCTTCTACATAGCTTTATTTTTATATAAGTTGTTATTTAAGTTACTGATCCTGCCCTCTTCATCTTTCCCCTCCTCTCTCACTCTGTCTCCTTCTCTCCTGCTGAAAATGTCAAAAAGCATCCGAGACAAACACTAATAAGTTTCCAGAGACTAATAATTTTCCAGGACTTTATAATTTGTATTTTTATGCCACATTTCTCACCCTTGGTTTCACTTACTTCAGATATTTTTCTTTTTTTAATCCTGATGAATTTAGACAAACTACAGATTAATTCAATAAAATATACTATTTCTTAAAGAAAAGAATTTAATCACTAGCACTAAGTCAAGCAGGCCAAGGAAGGAATATACTGTCATGTAGTGCTTAGCAACAGGAATGGTTTCTGGGAAATGCATCATTAGGCAATTTTGTCATTGTGTAAACATCATGGAGTGTACTTACACAAATCTAGATGATATAGTCCACTACACACTAGGCTATATGGAACAGGCTATTGCTGTTAGACTAGAAACTTGTACCGCCCGTTACTGTACAGAATGCTGTAGGCATTTATAACACAATGGTATTTGTGTATCTACACATATCTAAACATAGAAAAGGTAGGATAAAAATACAATATGATTGCCGGGCACGGTGGCTCAAGCCTGTAATCCCAGCACTTTGGGAGGCCGAGGCGGGTGGATCACGAGGTCAAGAGATCGAGACCATCCTGGTCAACATGGTGAAACCCCGTCTCTACTAAAAATACAAAAAATTAGCTGGGCATGGTGGCGCGTGCCTGTAGTCCCAGCTACTCAGGAGGCTGAGGCAGGAGAATTGCCTGAACCCAGGAGGCGGAGGTTGCGGTGAGCCGAGATCGCGCCATTGCACTCCAGCCTGGGTAACAAGAGTGAAACTCCGTCTCAAAAAAAAAAAAAAAATACAATATGATTACCTATGAGAGCACCATCATATATGTAGTTCCTCAATGGCCAAAACATTGTTATACAGTGCATGACTGTACATTTTAGGGAGAGGGCTCTTCTAGTAGTTCTCAAATTACTCCCCCTTGGTGAACTGTGATCAGACAGACTGAAAAACCTGGTACCTGAGGCATTGTACAGTGTAGCACCACGTACAAAGGAAGTTTTAATAAAGCTTTTCTGAATGCATTGACCAAAGATATTTTCCAAGAAGCAAAATGGACAGGATGAAATATAAATGTACTTGTGCAGCAACATGGGGATGTGTTTTTAAGAGAGCAGACCTGTTGCTACGTGTGCTATGTGATACTTTGTGACTACTGGCTGATTCTTATTTTCAATGCTCTCAATTAAACGTCTACTTGGGAAGATCTGATTAATGTATTATTTATCTCAGGGTCATTGATTTATGGAGCTTAACCATAAGATACAGCACGGCTCAGTTTCTTTATAAAATTTATATCTATAGGAAGAATACCACAATAACATGGGGATGTTCCATCCTGGACTGGTAACCCGCATAAGCAATCACACAACCTGATGAAATTGAACATATTAAATGATAACAATCTGTTATTTGCTCCCTTCATTTCTATGATCCTGCTATTAAAATGAAGCAAAAAATCCCAGAAACAAATTGATAATCCATAAATCATACCATAAAGCATTCCAATACATACTTCAGTGAAATATTCTTTTCAGCAAAACAGAGGGAGGAGAAGGTGTCAAGTGTGGATCTCTTAATCTCTTAATTAAATTTGTATTAATTTTTAGATCAAAGGCATAATTCCAGATCAGATAAATTATAATTGTGACCTTTTTCCTTTGTCGTTAAAGCTATTCGATTAGGAGACTCTGGGAAAAGCATGTAATTCTGCAAACAAATATGACACATTTATTGTCAAACATTAGCAAAAATTTATAATCTGCATTGACAACATCCCTAAGGTGTTCAATGGAGCCATTCGTCAATGTGAAAGAATGCCGTCAAATTTCCGTAATTTGTATTTATTCAAATATATTTTGCCAAATCAAGAATAAATTTACTGAGAAACTATCAGTTGTGGAAATATTATGGTAAATATCCCCTTTAAAAATCACTATGGCCAGTATGAAAATTAGGACCTATTAGGTTAAAAACATCCATTCAGTAGTGAGTATAGTATTAAATGTGATTGGAGTACCACTGTGTATGTGTCAAATGCTCATAGTGTGTAAAAATTAAAGCCCGTTTGCTTATGCTTGGCAAATACCAGCAGACTAGCTGGACATGGCCAGTGGTCTCCAACTTCACAGGGCTTGTGTGCCCAATGCATACATGACAAGATAGATTTCTCACATGTTTTGTGATTCTAACAATGTGTGCAGAGAGGAATGGATACTGTAACTATGAAATGGAAAAGTATTTCACTCGATTTCTGAGTGGTTGAGAATCATGGGCTTAAAGCCAGACATTAAATAGAGGACTTGTCACTTCACAGCTCAGAAGCTTCTAACATCTCCCCATGACTTAACAGAATCTGGGCTCAACCTAGTCTTTCTGTTTCTCTTTGCAATTACTCCTTTTTTTTTTTTTTTTTTTTT
>NW_022437018.1:8799574-8815855 GCF_009761245.1 Sapajus apella
TTTTAGTAGAGACGGGGTTTCACCATGTTGACCAGGATGGTCTCGATCTCTTGACCTCGTGATCCACCCGCCTCGGCCTCCCAAAGTGCTGTGATTACAGGCTTGAGCGACCGCGCCCGGCGCAATTACTCTTAATACCAATATACTCCAACAAAACCACAATTTACCATTCTTTGAACATCTCCTTCAGAGTCTACCTCTAATTTGCTCAAATTGTTTCTTCTGCCTGGAACATTACTTTTTGACAAATTATATTTTATATCCAAATTTAACTCTTACATAAACTATTTTCTGATACAACCGAAGGTATTTTCTTCCCCATTCAACTCCAATTGTATATTATTATACTTCTACAGCCATTATCATTTTCTAACTTGCATTATATTTACTTATATCTATAATTATCTTCCTTTCAGGAAAATTTTACATGTATCCTAAACATGGTTAAGGCAGGGTTTGAGATATACTATATGTTTAATAAATGTCTGTTTAAGGAATCATATATGAATACACGAATGTCACACTTGTGAGAGTCCCACTGAGACTCTGGTATGTTAAACGAAAGATCATTATTCCCCATCTTTGTCAAAATATGTATGAGATTTGAGATTTAGTTCATATCATAGAACACTGCATTTAATAGATTTCAAACATTTTCAATAAATGTTTACCATTTTCAGGTGTATGAATGGCTCCATACAGCAAAAGAACCATTATAAATATAAAAGCATCATCCTATGAATTATAAATTACTCCTGAATTATAAGCAACCTTAGTAGCTACATGTACAACATTTACTCAGCTGCAACTATTTAATCCTTACCAAAAAAAAAAAAGAGAGAGCCTGAGTTCATATAAGGGCTACACTGTGGGAGAAGCATAGAGAGAGCTTTTAGAGGCTGTGCACAGTGCAGGGAGTTTGGTCGTAGCCAATTTTATAGGTAAAGAACTTGAGGTGTAATCACATGAGATAAAATTTGAATTCTGATCTGTCTGATTCAGCACCTCTCTTGTCACTGTGCAGAAACTCCCTCTGAATGCTAGCTTCCCTCTGAATAGATGGTGTGCTTATTTAAATAAGACAAGTCATTCTGCCCTGGTCCACAGTATATATCACAAGCCTATCGCCAGCTTTTTGCGTAACACTTATACACACACACACACACACACACACACACACAGACACACACACACACATATACACACCATCTCTTTTAAATGGCTTACTATGTTTGAGGCATGATACAAATGTGTCCCCTAACATATTTAATTCTCATGACAAATCTATGAGATAGGTAATGTTTACTCGTATTCCAGATAGGGAAAGTGAGGCATAGAAATTCAATTGGCGGGCCGGGCGCGGTGGCTCAAGCCTGTAATCCCAGCACTTTGGGAGGCCGAGGCGGGTGGATCACGAGGTCAAGAGATCGAGACCATCCTGGTCAACATGGTGAAACCCCGTCTCTACTAAAAATGCAAAAAATTAGCTGGGCATGGTGGCGCGTGCCTGTAATCCCGGCTATTCAGGAGGCTGAGGCAGGAGAATTGCCTGAACCTAGGAGGCGGAGGTTGCGGTGAGCCGAGATTGCGCCATTGCACTCCAGCCTGGGTAACAAGAGTGAAACTCCGTCCCCCTCCACCAAAAAAAAAAAGAAATTCAATTGGCTCTTTTTTTTTTTTTTTTTTTTTTGCAAAAAAAAAAAACCCCAAGATCCGAGAAAAAAAAAAAAAAAAAAAAAAAAAAAGAAAGAAATTCTAAGTAACACATTGAAGATCACAGAGATTGGGCAGGAAATGGAATTTGAACCCAAGTCTTTCTTGCTCCTGAATCCAAGTTCTTAACCATGCCATTGGCTTTTGTTCCTTTCTATTAATCCTAAATGTGATTTATTTTTTTTCCCAGAAAAGAAACTGGATTACTTGACCTATTCTTTGTTCAGAATATTTATTTTAGCATGTGAAACATTTAATATTACACTGGGAAGGGATCTAGAGGACAGAAAGTGGAGGTAGGGGATGCATACAGAGAGAGGCTGATCTCACCTGGCCTGATGAAGTTGTTTACATTTTTCAGAAAGCCCATCTTCAATTCCAGCCCTAAAATAACAGTGAACCTTCATATTTAATGGCCATAAGACCCTGTCTCAGAACTGTTTAGATAAACAGAGCACACTTCAGGGAGGGAGCCTGTGACCTTGAGGAATTGGCTGGCTTTTCTCTTATTCCAGATCCGTGACTTTCAGCAGCTAAGCATAATATGGGAAGCAAGTCAATATTTTCCAGCATGCTGGGTCCATTTTCTACCCCCAATATTTTTAAGCATAAGACAGGTGCAGAAATCACATCAGCCCCCACTGGTGGGGTGCACAGCAGCTGTGACACCAGCCACACAGTGGCAAAAGTCTTTGCTGGGATCCAAAATGAAAAGAATACTCATTGTAATTGAAACTATGCAGGGAACAAAGCTTCCCAGATGCATATAAGAGTTCTGAGGCTTTGAAAAGGAGCAGATGTCACTTTTATACTCAAGCTAAGAGCTACTACCTTTCAACAGCTCATGAGGAGGTAAAATCAAGTCTTTAGAGACCAAAGACATAAGCAACACATCTGTAGCAGCCAGGAGATAAATTTTTTTAAGACACAAAGTGCCTTGGAGATGATTCAGGTTGTGCCCTTTTGTTTTCTATTTGAAGATATTAGGATGCCATACCCATTGGAAAAATTAATTGTGTATGTATTTGTGTGTGTCTGTGCATACACGTCCACGTCTGTGCATAGTGATGATGTACTACTTATGCAATAATAGTCCATCACAGACCATAAATCAATTCATTCTAAGTTGATGTTGCCACAGTCAGGTAAATTCAGCATCTCTCTGAAAATCCATTTTCTTTTATAATCCAACTTGCAATAATTATGAGTATATCCATTTACGGCCAGAGATTCTTCTGCTTGGTTAGCGCTTATGTCTTACTAGTTGTTAAATATTTTGAAAATTAGCCCTGCTTGTAATTTATTATATAATTTCAGCAATTATAAGATAAGCCTGACACAAAAACAGGTGCTTTCCAGGTTAGCTAACTTAGAGTCAGAAGCCAATGCAGGAGTGATACCGCTGTTCAGAAAGCAGAGTATCCTTTGAAATACTTCCACAGAAGACCTCCAAGTAGTTTTCAAAAACCTGGAGCTATTAATATGATTCCCACTATCTTCTTTACCATCTGCTGAAGAAAACAGAGCCCACTGAGAAACAACTCCAAGTATGCAGAGAAACCAATCAGCAAAAGATAGTGGAAGCTTCTATTCAGCTTTGACCTCAGTAATCTTAATTATAAACTTGGCCCAGTTGAGTTTCCCTGATGAGCTGATAATTCTCTCAAGATCTTTCTGACTTCTGTGTCAGCAACAGACAAATCAATCCAGGATATCATTTCTGATATCATGGAAAAGCAATTCTTATAAAGAGGGAACTCACTAATTGTCTTTGAATGTGCGCCCACCAATAATTCAAGTTATTAAAAACAAAAATCCTCCCTAGTAAATGCTCACTGCCAGTTGTCTGAAATAAGAGAGTTGAAAATGAATACATGAATCAAGGAGGTTTATTTTAAGATTTTCCATATTTTGATCAAATGGTGATGATTACATTACATTTTTTTTCTGTACTTTCCCAACAAAGAATAAGTCATACCATCATGTTCTTCCAGAATGACTCTTTTCTTAAAACAGTCTTACTGGCACACCATAGTTAGTTATGACTCATGAGTTTTTGTTTTTTTCTAAGATAGATATAAGCTTCAAGGATACATTACCCATAAAAACAATAAAGTAAATATTGCTTAGAGAATTTCATCTGTTCCCTACATAATAATTTTATCTTTGAAATTTAAAATAGGTATCATCCAGATTGTACTTCTGACATGTTTTATGACGTGTGGACATTGTCCTCCTAAGACAATATTAGATGATATAAGTTTTATTTTTATTTTTTTAAATTAGCACAAGGCTTTATAGGCCAAGATCTAGAGATAGACTCATCAGTTCAAATCTCAATGAGAAGAGCTGTGTGACCTCAGAAAAATAACCTACCCATTCTGAAACTTCATTTCCTCTGCTATAAAATCAGGATAATAATAAAAGCTACCTCAAAATATTGTTAAGACTGTCACAGAAGTTTTAAAATATAAAATGATTAGAACAAAGCTGGTGCATAGGAAGTGCTCACAAATGCCACTGTTATTTCCTTTCTGGGTATATACATCATACTTCCTAATTTAAAATACTGGTCAAAAATAAAATTTACATCTCGACTAATCAATAAGTCCAGCCTCTTCTAAACATAAAATATTTATTTAAAATAAAGTTTCTAGTATGAAATTTGAAATATATAGATTTTTCTTAATACATTTCAGTACCTGATTTTATAAATTTGAGTATAACCAGACAGTATTTGACAGACAAATGTGAATCACATTGTAAACAATAGATTTAGAACGTATCTTAAATTTATTCTATGTCTAGTTAAGCTAATTTAAAAATCAAGTTTTCTGCTTCATGAGCTCCTTTTGCAGGGCTCCCCAGTGACTGCAGAGGAGAAAGAAAAACATGAAATAGCTAAAATAATGTGACAACATTCGGGCAAAGGCAAGGCTTCTGTGTACGGGAAAACATGTTGTGCACTACACAGCCCTGGAAGGCATCACTCTCATGGATTACGATATTAATCCTGACCTCTTAGGGCAAATCGTAGGCACTGGTCATGCCCAATGGATGAATATAAATACATAAACTTGGCTTCAGTTTAAATTATGTCAAATTGTCAACAGAAGAAAAATGAGGTTTAAAGTCAACTGAAAATTATTTTTAGATAAATTTGGATTAAAATCCAATGTGCTGGCCAGCCTCAAAATGTTAACTGATTTCCTAAGAAACTATCACACAGCCCAGATATACTCTTCCTTGGCAGAATTAACTGCTACTCTTTATTTTTTTAATTGCTGAATTGTTCAAGGCCTTCCCACAAAAGGCTAATTATTATAGGCCTTGAGAAACTACTGGACTAGATCTAGAGCTATGGATTCTGTCCTAAGCACTGTCATTGGCTTGTAGTGTAATTTTGTACCGTTTTCTCACATATAAAATGGAAGTAATAAGCTCAGTTCTCAATTAGGAAAAGTACCAAGATAACAGATGTAAATATGATTTTGAAAACAATGGAGCACATTAACATATATAGCATTATCAAAGTCTTTCCAAATTTCTTATCACATAATACAGGGTAAACAACAAAATAATAAGAAAGATTTCTTCTAACCTCTGAAAAGTAAGAAACTTTTCCTAGAGGCCTTTGGTCTTTTCGAATTTTACTCTGAGTATTGTTTCCCTGAAAAGATCCACTTTATTCTGAGTCATGCACAAAAAAGACCAGAAAATGGAGCTTATCTACATAGATCATCAATAAAGAATAGGAAAAAAAGATTTTGTGGTATCATTGTATCATGCCTCTGAATACTATCTATCCATTATTGATTATTCACGATGTACCAAGCCCAGCAGGCACTATAGAAATGTATAATATCTTATTCTCACAATCACCCTATGATGTAGGTGATAAAAAACATTCCAAGTGACAATGCCAATTCAGTAGTTAATCATCTTGCACGAGGGCATGCATCTAGGAAGTCAAAGGAACCAGGATTTTAGGCACCTATCCATTTTGCTCCAAAGACTACATTCATTCCAGTTTTCCTCATTTCCTTTCATAATAGCTGGCACAGAGTAGACACTCAATAAATGTTGATGGATGAATGGATGCATGGACACACAACTGCATGACTTCTGGGAATTAGAATTTATAAGAGCAAGACTAAGGCCACCTAGCTAGACTCTGTCGCAAATTGGAGATCCACCTCCATTGTTCTTCCTCTTCTGTAATTTGAAAACCTTAGGTTATAAGAGTTTCTTTGCTGATGGTATAAACATCATCTGTTCTCCTAGTATTTCTGCCTCCACAGATGATGAGGGACTTCAAATTCTTGGAGCCCATTGTTTCACCTTCATCACCAAGATCCGACTGGAGGGTATCTTTCTCGGTGAAGCTACAATGTGGCATCTGGAAATTTGCTTAGGCAGAGTTTGGTCATTCTGGTCATGGAGTAGTGCCCTGCAGGAAAGGGGTGCTCAAGTCTAACTCACAGAGCTTCTAAGGGAATTCTGCAGAAGCGAGCAAAAATATTAAGACCCCAGAATTATGACATTTGGTTTTGCTCTTATGCATTTTGCAAAGGTACTTGACCGCACAAGGAAGAAAACCTTCTTGCATGTTAGCCTTATTTCCTGCATGTGGGGGCTGCATCTCCCCAGAGAGTTCCTCTTTTTCTAATTGACTCAAAGGCAATGGATAAGCCAGTGGCCATCTTGTGCAAATCTAGGATGTGTTTCAATAAGCCAGACCAAGCAAATGATTCTCAAGCTTACTAAGGTTTAAAAACCACTGATAGAGTTTTGGGAGCAGAAGGGGTTCTTCCCAAGAAAAGTGAGAGTAAATTGAGCCTTGATGAAGAAGCATGGCTTGCTATCTTGTTACTGTATTGACGCTATAAAACCAACTGATATCCAGAGTTAAGTGGCTTGCAGAGTTTAGGCTGATAATCTTTGCAAGTTATTGTCATCCAGTCAATAAACAATAATTACATTATTTCTACTCCTTAGCAAGGAGGAGGCAAGTTTTGCAGGCAGCTGGTAAGAGTTGTCAGTTCCCTCCAGTGAAATGTTCTCTACAAAAAGTCAATAGTCAACAGGCATAATGATGTCATTTCAGAGTGAAATTAATTCCTCTTATTATTTTTACCTGTTGCTCTGCTTTCATGCAGAGTAAATCTCAGTACTCTGGCTGTGTTGAAAATGCATCTGTATTTTTCCAAAGTGGTTGCTTAACTGCCTTCAACTGAATTTGGCAACGAAAAATCACACTCTAAGAGGAGCCAGAAAACTGATGCTGTGACAGGCTCAACAGTAACCAATATCCTGTTTAATCCTAACCCTTCGGAGATCGGACAAGGGCCCCATCCTCCTACATGACGAAAAGAGTTCAGAAGCTTTTTGAGGAAATTATAAGTGGGCAGCAAAAAGAATGCCTAATGGCTTTGCTTGGGGGAAAAAAGGTAGTGGTAATGAAACCTAGAATGTGGAGGATAATTCAAAAGGGAAAAATGAACAAACAGGCATAATGCTACCTAGCTCTGTCTAAATTCGTCAGACATATCTATCACACATTTCCTGACACACCATCTGCTGGTGGGCAACAGAGAATACACAGGTTAGGTGAAGTCTTTAGTGTAATGTTTCCTGTCTCGGTCAATAGACCAACTTTATCAAAGATCCAATATCTCCCACAGTCTTCACCAAGTAGATAAAAAGAAGTGAGAAGTAACCATTCATTACCATTTTATCCTAAATCTGCTATTTGCTAATTTAATAAAATGATAAAATACATTTATTCCATAGTAGAAATCAGAGACAAGTAAAAAATACTTTAGAAGTATATCTAGAAAATATATATACATATATATATGTGTTTATATATGTGTATATATATATATATACACACATATATATGTACATATATACACACATATATATGTGTGTATATATATACATATACATATATATATGTGTGTATATATATATATAAAATGTATGTATGTTTGATCCTGAAAGTAGTTTACCAGGTTTTCTTGTAACCTTGGGCATAGTGGAAAGGACATAAGAATGGGGTAAAGAGTCCCGGGTCCCAGTCCCAGCACTAGTGCTTATCAGAGCTGTGCCAGTCTGGATTCTGGCAGGAAACAGATGATACTCTCAAAAGGAGTGACTTAAGAAAGTTAATGCAGCAAACCTTTGCAAACGTGTGGGCAGACTTAGAGGAAGCTAGCAAGGATGGTGAAACATGCGGGAAGCATCAGCAGGATGCCACAACCATCCTAAGGCAGAAGACAAGGAAGAAAATTTGCTAGAACTGCTGAAAGGTTACAGGAGAGGATCACCAGCAATGCAGCCACTACCAAGCTAGGTATGGAGGGAGCTAGAAAAATAAGAGTTCTACTTTCTCTCTCCTTCTGCCATCTGGACCTATGCATGAGAATCCTACATATGGCCAAATGCAACCAGAAGCAGTGAGAGGGCCCTCTGAAGCATTCCGTAAAGGTGAGCCTCTGTGGCCTGGAGTAAAGTAAAGAGAAAGGGTGCATAGGACTAGAGGGGCCAAAAGCACACAAAAGTTTGTGTGTTTACTGAACACACAAACTATGCAATTTTGATCATTCATCCCTGCTGGCCTTCAGTGCCATCTTCCAGAACATTAAGAATCTGAGCCAGATAATGTCAGAAGTTTATGCTATCTCTAGCATCACTTGTGAATACTGAATAAAAGAGAAAGGAAGAAAATAAATATTCTAATTGGTCCAACTGATTTATTTGAAACAGGCAGATTTAGCAACTTGGCATATATTGGTTAACAAACCACAGGTCTTTTTTTCCTCCACCTGCTTCCTTGTAAAAATTGCCTGTGCCTGAAGGTTATTTAGAAAAACTCTTGACAGCTATTAATAGAAAGCAGATTTAAAATCAGTTTCTAAAAGGCTTAACTTTGTGTACTATAGTTCTGCCCTTGTAGAAAAATAAAAAAGGATTTAAAAAAAAAAATAGCATATAGCTCAGATTATTAGCTATCTCTTTGTCACAAATGTGCAGCTGGGTTCAGAATTTGCATGTTTCCCAGGCAAAAGAATTCAATAAGCAAGTAAGCGAATCCTGCCATTTTATTAAATACGTTCAGAAAACAAAAGCAAAGCAAGCTTTCACTCAGCCGGAACCAGAACATAATTCCCAGAGCCAATAACACATGTTAAAATTCCAGCACCAGAGCCAAATTTGACAAAGGAACTCTCTCTATCCTACTACGCCTGGGGCAAACTATCCTCATTTTCATTCTCACACGCTTGCATTTTGAGATCCTCCAAACATGGCTGCTCAAAGAAGAAAGAAGAGAATTAAGATGAGGAGAGCTAAGGTTTGAAGTTTAAAATGCACTTTCAAGATACATGATAAATGGGAGGGTCATGAAAGCTCCCTTTATAGGTAAGGTATCATTTAACTTGCCCAAGTAGTTAAGCTTCTGTTTGGACACAGGGAGAAAGAGTGTAAATGCATTATCTCCTCCCCAGGGCCTTTCTACAGAAACCTTTCTCTCTTAATTACACACATCCCCATTGCACAGGTCCTGCCAAGCACTGGTATCCACAGGGTAGATGTTGAAAAAAATTATAATTACCATCTTCAGTCTGCTGGTATTTTACACCCTCAGACTTAGGGCAAAAGCTTACAGCAGAAGTGGCTTAGTGTCCTAATGAAGCAGATTCAACTTGCTGACAATCTTTTATTCTCTCAAAGCCTCTTCCTCTCTATAGAATTTTATGTTCCCAAATCTTCATTGATAATAGTGTCATTCTCGGGGAAAACTTCCAGGGCATCCAACTGCCTGGATTGATGATCACGGAACTCTAAGCTAGAAACCAAGACAGGATTTCTATTTTTATTCCTGTTTCAATCCTCATGCCCAATAAAAATAATGAAATGTTTCTTTAAATCATTTATTTTATTAAGAGGAGTCAGGATCATTGTTCTGTCCGCTTCTGTGGCCATTGGGGCAAAAGAACAAAAACATGCAAAGGTCGAAAGTTCAGGCCCCTGTGTTCTAAGTGCTCCGCCCCTAGTTATTTCCATGAACTCAGGAAGGAGAATTAACCTCTCTGGGAAATCTGGAAAATGAAGCGGTGAGAGTAGATGATTTCTACAACTACTTTCAGGTTTAACATTCTACAACCCTATTTTTGTGTCAATGCGCCTGTTCTACTCTCAATGCAACTGAACTTACTTGTCCCTCATTGCAATCTCTAATTTCCTGAGCTCGTCCTAATTTCTTAGCACACCTTTCTTTCTTTTCCTAGCTTTAATTTTCTCTCCATCCAACCAGAAACTCCAGAGTAAGACGCTTTGCTGACACAAACTGTTATCTTTCTTTTCTCTTTCTTAGCCCCATCTTCTTCTACCAAAGCCATTTGGCAAGTCTCCAATCTCAAGACACCCTCCACATCTATACTCCTATGTCTAAGTTTCTAAGCATGAGGTGGCAACATCTCAAACAATAGCTCCTGCTACAAGGCTAGTCTGTACTGAGTTTATAATCGTTTCCTTTCAGAAGTCTCTTCAAGCCAGGTATGCAAGTTTCCCATGTTGACCCTCATAGCTATTTGAAAACTTGTTTTTATTCATCTCTAGCAGAATCCCTAAAAATGTTTCTTTCTCTCTTCTTTGTCCAAGCCCTTGGCCTTCTCTCTCTGCAGATAACTTTGTTTTTCATAAAGTTTTTATAATAAAACAATTTTCACAATAAAAATGTTTAGAATTTAAAATACAGCAGTTCATTTTTAGTTTTATTATATTAATATAAAAAACGATCACAGGCCAGGCGTGGTGGCTCACGCCTGTAATCCCAACACTTTGGGAGGCCGAGGCTGGCTGATCACAAGGTCAAGAGATCAAGGCCATCCTGGCCAACATGGTGAAACCCTGTCTCTACTAAAAAATACAAAAATTAGCTGGGCATGGTGGCGCGCACCTATAGTCCCAGCTACTCGGGAGGCTGAGGCAGGAGAATTGCTTGAACCCAGGAGGTGGAGATCACAATGAGCCAAGATCACGCCACTGCACTCCAGCCTGGCACCTGGCAACAGAGCAAGACTCTGTCTCAAAAAAAAGAAAAAAAGATTACAAATCTCCTACAAAAATCATGGGGTGTTTTTGTATTTCTATATCATTTCCAAGTCAGCTTCATTTTGATTTATAAGCTTAACTACAGATCTAGCTGTCAACCAGATGTTGTATGGAAAATACCTGCTAAGTCTGACTGGATTTTTCAATTTGCCTCATTTGAAACCCTACAGCAAAAAAAAAAAAAAAGTAGTTAAGAACGTTAAAAAGTTTTAGGGTAGAGAACTAATTGCTAATTGCTAATTACAATTATCTTTTCTCAGATAATATGTAGCATGAAAATACAAGTTAATCATTCATAAATGCCTACAAGAGAAAAGGGAGAAAAACAGAAGGCATTTAATTGAATCAAAATATTATGAACATATTCCATCTTTGACATTCTGAAAGTTATTGGCAGGTTCATTTAACTTTGCAAGCATATCTTTATAGCATAACATTCCAAACTAAAATTTTAAGAGGTAAATACGGAACAGAACAGAAAGGGATCTATGGTGGATGGCAACTTTAGTTTTAATTCTACTTTGTGGGTGCCCTTAGAAAAGGGAGGTGGTAGGGTTAGGAATAGCGGCAGTGTTGATAAAGGGTAGAAGGAAAAGGGAAGGAACTACAGAAATCTTGAGAGTGACCCTGAAAGAGGATTGGTTCTTAAATCTTTTTTTTTTTTTTTTTTTTTTTTGAGATGGAGTTTTGCTTTTCTTGCCCAGGCTGGAGTGTAATGGCACAATCTTGACTCACCACAACCTCCATTTTGCTTCCTGGGTTCAAGTGATTCTCCTACCACAGCCTCCCAAGTAGCTGAGCTAATTTTTTGTATTTTTAGCAGAGATGAGGTTTCTCCATGTTGGTCGGGCTGGTCTTGAACTCCCGACCTCAGGTGATCCACCCACCTCGGCCTCCCAAAGTGCTGGGATTACGGGCATGAGTCACAACGCCCAGCCAGTTCTTAAGGTTTTTGCTAAGGACTACTGGTTAATCCCATGGATCCTTTCTCAGAACAATGTTTTTGAAGCATAAATAAAAACATGGGACTATAAATACCTCCAATCAACTTGACATAGTTACCACAATATTAAAGACACAGACTGGTGATATAGTAATATATATGCTAATCATAAAATGTTCAATAGCAAGGTCTTATACCAAGTCTAGAAACTGCCACCATGTCAAAAGAAACTGATGAACATAAAAATTATCTTTAAAGCTAGCTATAACAACTATAGTCTATTATGATAATATCGGTGATTTCTGTTGTTATATATAATCTCTGATCTCCAGTTCATCTCATTCCATCTCTAACTCACTCCAAAAGATTTGCCCCACAATTCTACTGAAACTGCTCCCCTTAAGGCCATCAAACAATTCCACATTGCTAAGTCTAATGTCAATCCAGCTCTCAATCCTCATCTTACTTAAACTGTCAGCACTATATGAAATAACTGATCACATTCTCCTTCTTAACCTACCATCTTCATTAAATTCAAGAGTGCCACTCACTGTTGATTTTCTTCCAACCTCACTGCGACTCTCCTGTGAAGTTCTCTTTGCTGGTTCCTTTTCATCTTGCCAACCTTTTAATGTTGGGGTACTGAGTTTAGTTCTTGGACTTTCTCTTTTGTGTATAAATGTACTCCTTTAATGATTTCATCAGTACTGTTGATACAGACATATGAAGATGACTCCAGATTTATATCTATAGCTTTGACCTCTCCCCTAAATTCTAGATTTGTATGTCCTATTATCTATACAATATTTGCATATATTGTTTGAAATGTCTATTACTTTTTGAGACATTTCAAAGACATAATAGACATTTCAAACTTAATATATGCAAATTGACTATCCTGATCTTCACCTCCACTCCCTCCCCACTAAACCTATTACTCCCTTAATATACTCCAGTCCAGCTAATGGCATACTGACGCCAAATGTTTAAAGTCCTTCTTGATGCTTTTCCTTCTCTCTCAAAGCCACTTCCAACATATCTCTAAATTCTATGATTAGAAGACTCCATGTTCTAAATGCAACTTGAGTGTGTCATTTTACTAACCATATTACCACCACTATGGTTTAAGCTACCATTATTCCTGGCTTGGTTTATTGAAGTATTGAAATAATCATCTAATTGGCTTTCACCTTCACCTCATCTCAAAATGTGGGCTAGAGTGATCATTTAAAACGTCAAGTTGGCTGGGAGCAGTGGCTCATTGCCTGCAGCCCCAGCACTTTGGGAGGCTGAGGCAGGCAGATCACGAGGTCAATAGATCGAGACCACCCTGCCCAACATGGTGAAACTCTGTCTCTCCTAAAAGTACAAAAAAAGAAAAAAAAGAAATTAAAAAAAAATTATCTGAGCATGGTGGCATGGGTCTGTATTCCCAGCTACTTGGGAGGCTGAGGCAGAAGAATCACTTGAACCTGGGAGGCAACGGTTACAGTGAGCCAAGATCAGGCTGCTGCACTCCAGCCTGGGACAGAGCGAGACTCCATCTCAAAAACAAACAAACAAAAAACATAAGTCGTATCAGTCACTTTCCTGTTCAAAACCCTCTAATGGTTTCCCCCATTTCCTCATCATGAAAGGCAAAGTAATTAGAATGCCTCAAGGCCTAAGAGAATTTGATACAATATACATTTTCTCACTGACCTTATCACCCACTAGTCTTTCTTTGGCTTACTAGAGAACTTCCTTGAAGCCTCCATACTTCCGCCTCCCGCTGCCTATTCCCACAAATGTCCACATGGCTTGCCTCTTCACCTCTTCTAAGTCTTTATTCAGATGTCCCCTTCAGTAAGGCCTTCATGATACCCCCTACTTAAAATGGCTTTAAAAATTTTTTTTCTCCTTGTTTTACTGTTGTCCAAAGCAATTATTGCTATATAATACTTATTTTATTTATTTATCTGTCTTGCCCAATAATACATCCCATAAAAGCTGAGATTTCTGTCTGGTATGTTCACAGATCTCTCCCCAGTGCCTGGGATAATGCAGGAATTCAATAAATAGTTGTTGACTGAATGAATGAATGAAGGGATTCCTTGGAATCTTATCTTCCAGGAAGTCTAGCACATTTATCATTGCAGTAAGAGTCACACATAGTTCTACTTGCCAAAACCATATCATACTCTGTACATTAACCAAAATTATTTTAAATGTGCTGCTTGAAATAAAACAAAGCTAGTGCTTACAGTATTTGCTATAGAAATACTGTAAAAACTACCAGTGGTTGACAACCACATGGGACAGTGCCTCCACAAGGAGATGCTTCATTATGCCATGGAGGAACAAGCACTTAGACACAAACAGACTTAGCTTAGAACTGCACCTCTGCAACTTGTGAGTTGTGTGGCATTGGGAAATTATTTACCTCTATAAGCCTCAGTTATTCATTTCTAGTATGGAAAACCTGATTCTATGATTAATGCATCTTAAATGAAATTATATGCACAAAGTTCCTGGGCACTTGGAAAAACATGTTCCTTTTATCAATCCCCTCGACAAGCCAATTCTTTCCAAGTAGATGGGAGCAAATAATAGTGTACTTAAAAATGGTCAAATAAATATAAGGACAAGATTAGAAAGACTGTGATCAGATGAACTGTCAGTCACATGCGGCGGCAGTTTAGGTAGAGAGGTTTACTGTGTTCACCCTAATCCTGACACTTCCCACAAAAATGATATTTAGATCCCTTTTCAGGGTAAGGTATAGATGACATCTAGAAAACAGGTCCCAAAATAGGAGGCTAAGACTCTTTTCATGAGAAAGAGCAGGGTGAGACATCATCTGAAGGGAAGGTCACAGAGAAGAAAGTAAAAGTTGAGCAGAATTTGGGCTAGAAAGTGGCGTTGCCCCATTCTCAAGGATTTGTTGTTTTTATCAGTGCACAGATATCACTTTTTATCCACAGCAACTTCATAGAAAAAACTTTGTCACACTGCTTTGGGATTCAAGCACAAACATTCTTCTCTTTCCCTTAGACATAAATAAAGTATCGGAATTCTACGTTGAAGAGCAGATCTTTTTCTTTCTGCATTTCAGTCAATCTAGATGTTAATTGGTAGAGAATATAGACTTAGAAGCAGTGTACTTTTTCTTTTTTTTTTTTTTTTTTGAGACGGAGTTTCGCTCTTGTTACCCAGGCTGGAGTGCAATGGCACGATCTCGGCTCACCGCAACCTCCGCCTCCCGGGTTCAGGCAATTCTCCTGCCTCAGCCTCCCGAGTAGCTGGGACTACAGGCATATGCCACCAAGCCCAGCTAATTTTTTTTTGTATTTTTTAGTAGAGACAGGGCTTCACCGTGTTAGCCAGGATGGTCTCAATCTTCTGACCTCATGACCCACCTGCCTTGGCCTCCCAAAGTGCTGGGATTACAGGCGTGAGCCACCGTGCCCAGCCAGCAGTGTGCTTTTTCATAAAGCACTCTACCTCGTTTCTCTCATACTTTAAAATTACATATATTTTTCAACTGGCACAAAAGTATTATCTTGGGAGAAGGCAAGAAAAATAGATAAAATGTTCATCAGCTGATAGCAATTGTAAATATTCATAAATTAGTGACCAGGATTCCTATTTCCTAAGGAATGTGTCCATCCTGGGAGAAACCTGACTTTAGACCAGTGGGGCTCTTGAGCACTTTCATCATTACTCTCATACTTAAGTGTGTCTGTCAGGTGACTGTTGATTCACTTCGGAGGAAGTGACATCTTTGATGACCATCAGAGGACTGAGTCACCTATTATCCCTACAGCCTGCCCTTGGTTTTCTTTCTTACAGAATTGTATGAAAAGAAATTGACAAGGCAGCATGGGAGTAGGAGGGAAAAGGGAGGAGATAAGGCAGATGAGATGCAGGACGAAAATGTATGCAGCTTTGGGAGGACTGAGCTTTACCACTCACAGAAAAGTCAAGTTCAAGTCAGAGCTCAAAATAAAACCCTGACTAATGTAAAAAAAAACTGTGCTTAGAAACTTTTAACACAAAAAATGCATTTTGGAATGAGAGAAGATTTAAAGCTATTAAAAAGTAATAAAATTAGATGAAATCTGCAATAAGATTGCCATATTCCACTCTTGAATTAAAGCATACAAGCAATTCTTCCCTCCGGAAACTTCCTGCCTTTACTCTGCTGGCTTCCACTCTGTGAGGGCCAACTGTGGGTCAAGCTGCCTGTTCTTTGTCCCACACCAAAAAGACAGCTGGGAGCCACAGTGGGAGGCAGACAATGCCCTGGATTTAGGGACTAATCTCCTCTGGGTTGTGTTTAAAAAGCTGGGTTTTTGTTTTTTTTTTTTTTTTTGACCAGGCACGATGGCTCAGGCCTATAATCCCAGGACTTCGGGAGGTCAAGGCAGGTAGATCACAAGGTCAAGAGAACAAGACCATCCTGGCCAACATGGTGAAACCCAGTCTCTACTAAAAATACAAAAATTAGCTGGGCATGGTAGCTC
>NW_022437018.1:8815955-8989087 GCF_009761245.1 Sapajus apella
CTGTGTGGTTTTGTGGTGGTTGGCGGGCTACTTGAACCCCCCAAACGCCCCCCACGTTGGAAAAAAAGTGAGACTATGTCTAAAAAAAAAAAAAAAAAAAAAAGCCGTTTTTTTGTATAATGAAACAAAACAAAATATTTCCCAGGAGAGCAAGACAGTTTGCAAAATGTCTAACTAACTTCCATGTAGAGAAAAAGATTACTGGTTGTCCCAAAGCAAAACTGTAACAAATCCCTTCATTGAATTATTTCTCTCTTCCTTCCATCTTCTTTCACTTTGCTCAGTCAAAGGCTGCGTACGTTTCAAAGGATACTTGATAGAGGAAGGTAGAATAGTACTTTCAGCGTGCAGATTTTTTTTCTATGTTAAATGAAAATAGTAATTTCATAAAATGTGCCCTCTTATGATTTTAAAACAATTTTGAGAGAAATCCATCCTTCTTGGCAATTTCCAAAACCTGTGGTTTGCTTTGCAAGCATTATATAAGTCTGGAGAGTGGCCTGAAATTAGTATAGCTCAGTACTGGAAAGGCAGTGAATAGCAGCACTGTAGTCAGGAGGTTAAGATGTGAGTCTTTTATTTCCTTCACTTCACAGATTACTTGAGAGGCCTGTACCTCAGATTCCTAATTTGTAAACCTGGGATAGCAATAGTTATCATTTTATAGTGCCATTTTGAGAAAGAGTGAAGCTTCTGATAGAAGACTTCAATAAACGTTATCTATTTTAACCAATGGCATTAGTAAACAAAACCAATTTTCCCTATTTTCAGTGAGAATTTAGTGAAAAATACGTTCCTTTTAAATTATGTGTAGCTTATTAATCTTTTAAGTAAAAAAAGTCTTACTCTCATTTTTGATGTACAGGATTTTAGCATCATATAACTAATCCTTAAAGACCTTGTATAATGAAATGAAACAATTAATTTATAATTTGGTTTTTTAAAATAACCAAATGTCATATAATTATTTATCATTTTAAAGAATTAACATGCATCAGGAAATACCTTTCAGATTATTAAAGAAATAGCTAAAAATGAGCTATCAGACTCAAAGAAGCTTTTTAACATAGCCAACTGCAGGTCAGTTTTAGGGTTAAAAATTTAATAGATCATGCACCTAATTTACTGCGGGGAAAAGCAGGAGCTACAATTAACCAAAAAGAGATGTTTTCCACAAACATTTATATAAGAATAAAACCACAAGTTTTGAGGTGATCACTGACAGGCAAACCATATTTAGAGGGTTCTAAATATGTAAGAAGAAAATAAATGTAGGAAAAAAAACCATGAATCAGTGTGCTCTCACATCTCCACATCCCTGTGTTACCCAACACAAAACTATAGCCTATTTAAGACATGCTTACTAGCTTTTCCTATACTTTCCTGAATTCATTCCCCATTTCAAATTCAAATAAGTGGGAAAATTAGAAGAGACTTTTTTATATTTGGATATCATGGCTTATTTTATATTTTATATACGATATTGCAATTTTCCTAAAATATAAGTTCACAGAGCAAAAAGAAATATTAAGTATAACATGGAACCCGGTACCACTATAAGCAGGTGATTATTAAAACTCCATTAGAAATGTTGATAGTTCTGCTAATGAAACAACAAAAATAAATTATTTTTCCGGAAATGTGAGATTTTTCTTATGTGTACCTGCACACACACATACATTAGCCTTGACATAAACCATGACCTTCCATTTGTTAACAATTAAAATATTCTCTCATATAATACCAGGTCATCTGCTAGTGGATAGACAGATACAGACGGATATATATAGATAGATAGATAGATGATAGATAGATAGATAGGTATCGGTATATATGTATATATACATATGTATCTACATATGTGTGTATATATAGAAATACACAGTCACACGTATATATATATATACACACATAGCATGCTTGTGAATTACAATCAATTAATCAATTATGATCCCATCTGGTTAACCGAATTGGAAAATGACATCTTGCCCTCAGCACTACAAGATTTCAACCACTACTTGCATCCACACCCTCTACACACCTTTAAGCAGTACACCAATGATGCAACCATATGAGGCAGGACTACTAAAAACAATCCATTAAACTAATTTTTCCAGATCAAATAAAAATGGGCACATTTTCTAACATTTATTAAATTTTTTTAAAATGAAGATTCTAAAAATAAATTTTTGAGAATATTCTGAGGTGTGAAACATAAAGATAAAAGTGCCAGTGAGAAAAATAATCTGTTTAGTAGATTTAAATTGTCATTACATTTATGTGATACTTTCAAACAATACTTAAGAACTATTATAAATAATATGTCTTGACCATATGAAATCTGGTTAAGAAATAATATACCCCCTCAAAAGGTTAAATTCTACAACAATGAGTAATTAATAGGTTCTTAGAAGGGAGGAAGTCATTGTACTGCTGAATAGTAATAAAACCTATGATTCAGTGTGCTTCAAACATTTAGGAATGCTTTCTGATGAATAGATTTTTTAACAGTACTGAATTGGATTTGTCCTCTTTATATAAAAGTATAAGTCTATAATAAAGGCAAAGAAATTTATCCTCTGAGCATGAAGTTAGCACTTGGAGGCAGTTCTTTGTTCCATGACTGCTGAGCTTGAAAGATCCAATCTGTTTCTAGAATAAACTTGCCAACAAAATCCATGTAATTTATTAGAATTACTCAAGATCAAAATAACATCTCTACTGTCATCAAATAAGATTACTGTGTTGCTGGCTATGGATTTTGGTACATTTTTAATTTTTAAAAGCTGTTTCCAAAACAATCTCAAGAGGCAGTTTGATTCTAGAGTATGGCAAGTAAGGAATATCGGACACTGTTTTAGAGTATATATCAAAATAAATATGATAGATACAATACATCTAAAATAGATATACATGCATATTAGTTTGACATTAAGGGAAAGAAACTGAAAAAGAAAGACAAAATGACTTTAGAGAAAATGCAATTCCAGACCACATTTAGAAAAACTAAATGAAGAAACTGAGTATGAAGAAAGTTGATACATCTAAAAAAATGTGGTTATAAGTGGTTGGATTCAGGAGTTTCTGCAAACAAAAAATTGTCACCTCAGTGCCTAAAACAGCACCTAACATAGAAAATATACTCAATACATGTTCATTAAAAGAATAAGTAAGTGACTATGAAACTGGGCATGCAGCACCATATTGTGTCTAAAAGTTACACTTTTAATAGGTTAAATTTATATTTTTGGCTGGGCGTAGTGGCTCATGCCTGTAATCCCAGCACTTTGGAAGGCCAAGGTGGGTGGATCACTTGAGGTGAGGAGATCAAGACAAGACTGGCCAAAACAGTGAAACCTCGCCTCTACTAAAAATACAAAAAATTGGCCTGGTATGGTGGCACATGCCTGTAATCCTAGCTACTGGGGAGGCTGAGGCAGGAGACTCGCTTGAACCCAGGAGGCGGAGGTTCCACTAAGCTGAGAACACAGCACTGCACTCCAGCCTGGGCAACAAGCAAGACTCCATCTCAAAATAAATCTATCTGTTGATCTGTGGATCTATCGATATATCTATCTACCTACTTTATGAGATTTTTTTTAAATCCGTTGCTTTCTGACTGCAAAAGCAAATATAATCATTGCAGAATATTTTTAAAAATCAAGTATTAATAAGAAAATGTAACATAACATTAATAGACAGATAAAGCTATCAGTAAACATTCATACATCTATACACAGGCATTTGTATTTATAAATGTGAAATGATACTATGTATCAGTTTTATGTCTTGTTTTTATAACTTATCATTGCATTGTGAGCATTTCCATGTCATTAAAACTTCTTCAAAATCATGAGTTTTAATGGCTTCATATTGTTCCATAAAATGAATGTGCAATAATTGAATTATGTTATTGATGCACATTTGAATAATGTATAATATCAAAAAGTTGACGGAGAATATTTTAAGCAGCTTTACCCATAAAAGTTTGATTGTATCTTAGATTATTTCCTCAGGATACATTTTTATATGCCAAATTGCTACATCAAAAGGACAGATTTCGCATTTTTGATCCATAAGACCACACTGTTTTCATGATAATTTATATTATAACTGCTCCCAGTAGTTATGAAAACTTTTATTCCATGATACTTAGAACTAGAAATTTTAGGTCTCTTTTACAGTTTGATAGTTCAAAGCTGATATAATTCAAACTTGATTGCTGGTGAGATTTAATATCTTTTTGAATGTTTATTAACTGTTTGTATTTCTTTTGTGTGAGCTGTCTCCCATTAGAAGAGAAAAGCTGCCTCTCACAACATTCATAAGGCTTCCTGACCCTGGAGATCTGTATTTTCCACACCGTGGATAGCATCATATTCTGTAGCATTTGTAACTTCTTCTATCAGAAACATCTTAGTGAAACAGCCTGAAAGTTTATGAACCTCAGGATTACTACATGAACGTGAGCGTAACAGTACTGACCTACCTCAAAGATTTCTCCCCCATTATTATTACAAAGTACGATAAGGCTAGAAGTGACTTGGAGTCAAAGCGAGTTCCTTAGGTTTAATGAGTTGTATCTATGTCAACAACTCCAAAATCATCATAACCTATAATACGTCCCTGGGGCACTCACGAACAGCCACATCTTTAAACCCACACAGAAATATAGACACTTTGATCACATGAAAGTTAGAAGCTCCAAACTATAGCAGGGTCACATGTGGTAAGTAGGTATTAGATTCAAACATCCACAAAAGTTTGTAGTCTGTCCGTCATAAGGATGGCTGTTGGTATTTCTTTATGGTTACTAAGTTTTCGCTTTAGTTTTACAGCAGTATCTCTTAGAAGTCATCCATATATTTTCTGCACACATGAGTCAGCTTCTTCTCTATATACAGCAGATATGTAACAATTATTCTTTCCTTCCTATCATGGTAATATTACGCTTGAGTTCAGTAAGGTAACTGGTGACCAGAAAATAATTGGTTCCTCATAGTCCCCAAAAGATCTATATTCTTGGGGGGGAAAAATAACAACCACCTCTTCTACTAGGGAAATTTGATCACCTAGTTATTTTTACATAAATTCTAATAATGCACAGAAAGTATGTTTCAAAGAGGGAGGTATAGAAATTTAGAGAGGACTATGACCTCAAATATCCATTAAACATAAACCAGAAAATCTGCATGTACATAATGGTATTATTTTCATGGAGCACTAAAATGATATCTTAGAAAGCCAAAATCTTTCCTTGCCTTATCTCCAGGCAGAGCTATTTCAAAAGGTAACGAAGGACTGCCCAAGTGATATTTCAATTCTACGGAAAAGGAGACAAAATATACATGGTAACACCATTCTCTGTGTATTATCTCCTCTTGATAGTCCTTCTGTTTTCAAGATAATACAGATAAGATTTCAAGAATTCTCAATGTTCAAGCAAGAAAATTCCCTTAACCAAGTGAAATAGAAAGATATTATCTTTAATCGTGCCAGGATTTCAGTTGTTTCCTTTCCTTTCTTTCTTCTTTGCCTGCAAGTTTATTTGCCTTTCTCTGAGTATTTCCATTATTTTTCTTTTTCCCCCTCTCCATCATCTTAAAGGAAAAAAAAAAATGAAAATTTATCAGTTTGGACTTTAATTACATTGGGCAGCAAAGAGGAAGGATGCTGAAATTTAAAAAAAACGGTGTTAGAATAAGCATGAGGCTGCTTAAATCCTAACTGTACTCTTCATAATTTGTATGGCTCTGTGCCGGTTGTTCATCTTGTTTAAGCCTATAAAACCAGGAGTGTAATTCACTCCTCTACTATGAAGATTACTTTATGCAATGCATAAGGAGAGTGTCCATTTAGAGTAAGCACTCAGTAAATGACAAATGTCACCATTATAACTGTGTTGGGAAGAACAGGCAAGAGTATAAACCACGCCCCCCTCACTGCATTCGCAGGCAATTCCTGGCAATAGTGCCCATCAAAGAGAAAATATACCATAAACGTAATTTATTTTAATTGCAAGAGACCTTGTCATCTCTACTATTATTATAAATTAACAACAGCTTTTTCTCTTTAATATTTCTCAATTCTCAGCCAAAATCATTTTTTTCAACAAGGTCAGAACATACTCTTTTTCTAAAACATGCTAATGTACTTCAGTAGATTCCATTCTGTAATATTTGTTTCAGGAAATGAAAATTAAATTTTCTCTATTTGACCCCCATGACTCTTGAAAATTTTCCTCATTATCCTTGAATCTATGGTCTTTAACAGTCTATATTATCTTGAACTCTACACTCCACTGAGCTTTTAAGCTTTGTTTAGTGTTGCCATTGGACACCTACTCCCTATGATAGAATATCACCTTCTCAAATTTGACAACATATAGTCAATTTATTGCGGCTTTCCAGTTCTACTGGAATAAATGAAGATTTCTTTCTCTCACAGGCTAAACTTTTCTCCCTCCTTTGTTATTCAGCTTCAGAGTTCAACTCCTTCTTTAAACAAATGACATGATCAGCTCAAAATTTATTATACTATATATAGCATCATAGACTACACTTTTTTAGAGATGGAATGAGGTCTCTCTGTGTTGCCCAGGCTGGCCTCAAACTCCTGGGCTCAAGCAGTCCTCCTGCCTCAGCCTCCTGAGTAGCTGGGCCTAAGGCATGCACCACTATGCTCGACAGAATACATTTTATTAACTTAAAAATATTTATTTTCCTCTCACTTCAGCATAAAAGGTATTTTTGGTCCATTTGCTCTTGGAGAATAATTAACTTTGGCATTAACCGGCCCATCCAGATTGTTTTATTACTTATTTCAGTTGATAAAAATTTCATAAATTGCTTTTTCTAAGTAAGACATGAACATAAGCAAACCCATAATATTAAAAGTTTTATACAGATACAATTTAAAGGTTCTGTCAAACAGAATTTTTTTTTTTTTTGAGATGGAGTCTGGCTCTATCGACCAGGCTGGAGTGCAGTGATGCAATCTTGGCCCACTGCAACCTCCACCAACCAGATTCAAGCTATTCTCACGCCTCAGCCTCCTTACTAGCTGGGGTTACAGGCGTGTGCCACCACGCCCAGCTAATTTTTTGTATTTTTAGTAGAGATGGGATTTCACCATGTTGGCATGTTTCATAGATTAAAAAGTAGGATAAATAAATACAGCAGTGAGAAATAACATTTCAGAAATCAGCCACAAGCAGTTTTAAATCATGTTTAAAAAATATGCTATAATAGAATAGTAATATATTTGAAGAGGGTTAAAGATGGTTCTTTTTTTATTGTTTCTCAGCCTTTTGGCTAAGATCAAGTAAACAGTTCTTTTTCTAATCGTTCTAACTGATTTCATATTCTGCTAATCTACATATTCATTAAAAATAATTTTAAGGCTGAGTGCAGTGGCTCATGCCTATAATCCCAGCACTTTGGGAGGCTGAGGTCGGTGGATCATGAGGTCAGGTTTCAGGACCAGCCTGACCAATATGGTGAAACCTTGTCTCTACTAAAAATACTATACATATATATATATATATATATAGTGGCCTGGCATGGTGGCACAAGCCTGCAGTCCCAGCAACTTGGGAGGCTGAAGCAGGAGAATCCCTTAAGACCAGAAGGCGGAGGTTGTAGTAAGTTGAGATGACACCACTGCACTCCAGCCTGGGCGACAGAGAGAGACTCTGTCTCAAAAAAAAAAAGAAAAAGAAAAATTAAATCTCTGTAACAAATATCAGAAATGTCAGTTTCCAGTTGAAATAAAACAATATAATTATGAGTTTTGAAAAAGAAAATTGACAATTGGCAGAAAATTTCATAATATTCATTGTACTAGGACTTTCCACATTTTTGCTATGACACTAATGTGAGTATTACATTTGTATTAACAATACAATGTAATTTGTATTAACAAAAGACAAGAACAATCTGAACTAAATTGAACAATAAAGTGTCTTTAAGCTTGGAAGCATTAATTTCATAGTAACTAAACTTTTGGTAACCAAGCAATTCTGTATAAAAGCCTTTTAAGTCTGCTGTTTTAAGTTTGTTTTAGTAATATTCTCATTTATAATTAGCAACATATAATTTGTCTTTTAAAATGTTAATTCTCTTGTGTAAATCAGAATCTCAAATAATTTTGTTAGACTATTAAATTACTTATTTATTTTAAATCCATTTTAAACGTAATTTTCATAAAACAAAATGCAAAGACTTAAAATATATGGCTTAATAGGTTTTAACAACTGTATACACCAGTGTAATCACCACACAAATCAAGATATAAGAAAATTTCTATCACCAAGAAAGTAGGTCTGCATCTCTCTGTAGTCCTACTGGATAACCACTGATCTGTCTCTACCACCACAGGTTAATTTTGCCTGCTTTTTGTTTTGTTTTGTTTGTTTTGCTTTGTTTTGTTTTTTGAGTTGGAGTTTTGCTCTTGTTGCTCAGACTGGGGTGCAATAGCGCGATCTTGGCTTACTACAACTTCTGCCTCCCAGGGTCAAGAGATTCTCCTGCTTCAGCCTCCCGAGTAGCTGGGATTACAGGTGTGCGCCACCACACCTGGCTAATTTGGTATTTTTAGTAGAGACAGGGTTTCTCTATGTTGATCAGGCTGGTCTCAAACTCCCGACCTCAGGTGATCTGCCCGCCTCGGCCTCCCAAAGTGCTGGGATTACAGGCTTGAGCCATTGCACCCGGCTGCCTGTTTTTGGGCTTGATACAAATGAAATCATTCAATGTAGCCTTTTAGGTTTTTGGTTCTTGCTTTCTTTTGCTTAATACAAGTTTAGTCCTACTTCTGATTCAGAGCTTCTAGTGGTATAGGTTGGAGAATAAGTTGTTCCTTAAGAAAAATGGAGTAATGTAAAAAAGTGCTTTTTAGCAATTCATTCATTTTAATTAATACTCCCCTGTATATTCCTATACAGCACACTTTATGCATTCACCTGTTTGTGTTGATGGACATTCAGGTTGCCTCCAGTTTTCGACTACTGTGAATTAAGCGGCTCTAAACATTTATGTACAAGTCATTCACCAACATATTTTTTTTATTTCTCTTAGGTAAATATTTAGAACTGCAATTGCTGATTCATAGTGTAGGTGAATGCTTACCTTTTTAAAGAATCTCAGAAATTGTTTTTCAATGTGGTCATTCCATTTTGCATTCCCATTGGTAATGTATAAGAGTGTCATTGGTTCATATCATCTGTTAATACAACACTTAATATGTCTCTTTTTGTTTTTGTTTCATCATTTTAGTTAGCAGGAAGTGATATTCTCATTGTGGTTTTATTTTTAATTTCCCTACTGACTGATGACATTATACACCTTTTCATGCGCTTACCAACCATATTTGTATATTTTTTTCTGAAGTGTCTGTTGAAGACTTTTATCCACATTTTATTGAGTTGTTTTGCTTCATCTTGAATTCTAAGCATTCATAATAATACTTTTGTTTAAGGAAAAAAAAAATTCCAGTCCAAATCAGCACAAGCTCTGAATCAAGAATAGGCCTAAAATCCAGAGATGCAATTCTGAAACAATAGGCCTGGAATCAAAGGTAGCTTCTGATGAAGAGGAGATAAATAATGGTATTTCAGACTTCATTAAGACCTGCTATTTTGTAGCTGACCAAAGGATTGTTCTTTAGTCCCACTTAAAATCAGCATTTCATCATTTCAAAAAGCCTGCTTCAATCTAAGCAAATCATGATGTGTGGGTCTGCAGTTGATAGCTAGCCCAAGAACTGATTCATTTGCTTACAGGGAACACTTAGAAAATATACAGCTCTCATATTTTCTAATAAAGGTATTCACATATAATTAGTAGTAATAAGTACTATCAGTGAGTAGTATGAACAACATGCATACTGCTGTCTTTTGAAAAGTGTTAAACCAGATGGCTAAGCATTGTAGGTAAGGATGTACTTGACTTAGCTATGATTTGATTAAATGTTCCCTGTTCGAATTGGCTTCTCAATCAGCAGCTATTGGTGTAAGTGAAAAGAAGCTGGAAAAGTTCCCTTTCTTGAGGATTTCAGGAAAAGCTTGGTGGCTATTTGGCTGAATGTTGCAAATCAGATCAAGAATTGGGAAGTGGTCTATCTTCGACTTCTCTTGCACTATCCAATTGTATGAGTCTGACTGTCAAGTACAGAGTGCTTGGCTTAGTGGTTTCTGTATAACTTTTCAGGATTAGTGGTGGCATTGAGCTGGTTCATCCACAAGTTTATCTGGTTCTCCATCAAGCTAAGGTTACCATGTCTGCAGAGTGGACACAGTCTTTCTGCTCTCTATTCTCAGCTGTTTCCTCCATTTAGTGCTTCTCTCTTTCTGTTTTTCTAAGTTAACACATGATATTTTGATATGTTAGACTCAATTAAGACTTGCCATTTTCTATCTGACCAAAAGTCTTGGTCTCCTTCAATTATTATATCAATACCTGCTAATAGGAAAATATTTAAAAAGTCATTTATTCTAAAGCAAAAATTATAGACCAATAACTGCTTCAGGTGCTACTGCAGTTAAAAACCAGAGTTGACTCTTTTCTACCAACTCACCCTCTTTAATTTTCCCATATGCTGAATAAGTCAGTAGAGACCCAATAATAGGTTAGTCCACAAACTTTTGTTGAATATTTACTGTTAGGTACTAGCAGCATTGTATTAAGAAAACAAACATTGTTCCTGCCCTTGTAAAACATAAAGTCTGGTGAGAAGGACCTTAAAATAATTTAAAATAATTCATGAAATAGTTATAAGTATTTCTAATCGTGCAAGGTGAGAAACAGTGTTGGAGAGCATAGAAATGGAATGGCAGCACTAATATAGGGAATTAGGGATGATACCCCTGTAAAAGGGGTATTGCAGGTGAGACCTGAAATTAAGGAACTGGTAAGGCAGAAAAAGTAGAGAAGAACATTTCAGATGAAGAAAAACATGTCAGACATCCTCCCGACTCTGGAACTCACATGACTTTTCCATTGTCTCACCACTACTTCTATTCCTGCCTTCATCGCTTTTTCTAAAGATTACTCCAGTCGCCTCATTTCTAGCCTACCCTACAAAGTGTTGAAAGATGTCTTCAGGTAATATTACTGTAATGGCATCATCTCTTCCTAAAAAATCTACAATGACTTCCCTAAAGAAAAATGGTTACATTCCCAAGTTTGGCATTTTGGGCCCTTTTCAATCCTAATCAAACTTACTTTTCTAATCCTATTTTCATGACTTTCCTGACACACTGATCTATTGACTTTCTTCGTCAATACAATTTTATTCTCTGAACTTAGTGCCTTTTTCTCATTATTCATTTCATCTAGAATAAGTCTTTAAACTTCATGTAGAGGATGATTTTATTGGCAGATGTATAATAAATCACAGGCCTCTTAGGAGATGCCCATGTTTTTGTTTTTGCTCTTGTTTTTGTCTAAAGCCAGTGATTGCTTTCCAAATAACTACTTTAATGTGCTTACCATTTGGTTACTGAAATAAATCAAAATTTAAATTTTGAGTATGGAAGAGCTTATTGGGCATTTTAGGTGAAAATCAATGTAATTTTTATGTCCAAATGCTTCCAAGAGAATTAGCCAATGGTTGATAGGTCCATTGCCTAAAATAATAACCTAGTATAAATCAATGGGGAAATATATTAAGGCTTGAAATGGCAAGATTTGTTTAAAGAACCTAAAATAGATAGAATATATAAAAGGACACGCAGGCACGGCGGCTGATGCCTGTAATCCCAGCACTTTCAGAAGCTAAGGTAGGCGGATCACAAGATCAAGAGATCGAGACCATCCTGGCCAACATGGTGAAACCCTGTCTCTACTAAAAATACAAAAATTAGCTGGGCATGGTGATGTGCACCTGTAGTCCCTGCTACTCAGGAGACTGAGGCAGGAGAATCGCTTGAACCTGGGAGGCAGAGGTTGCAAGGAGCCAAGACAGTGCCACTGCCCTCCAGCCTGGTGAGAGGGTTAGACTCCATCTCAAAAAAAAAAAAAAAGAATATATAAAGAACATGTGTTATGACCCTGAGCCTAAGCTTAGCAATAACATTTTAGAAACTACAAAAGTGCTTTCTGTTCAGAGCTCACAGAAGGAACAATTTTCTATGGTCTATTGTCACATTAAAATAGAAAGTCAGAGATACTTCAGCATTTCTATCTAAAGAATTTCCAAATATGTTCTAAATTTGTACAAATAAGCTGGGCCTTGTATGTTACAAAGGTTAAAAAAAATTTAAGATACCTATCTATTATTGTTAGATAAAGGAGTCAATTTTTTTGACATAGCAAAGTAAAGGAAACAGGGTTCTTTTCTGAGTTGGGTGGATAGTTGTTGTCCACAATCTGGTACTTCCAATTGTCACTAAAATTATGTCACACTTTATAGCCTCCTATATGTCTGGATCACTTATGCTTTCCTTTGGAAACAACACAAAATAGTTTATAAATGTAAGTATCCTTGCTTAATACTTATGGAGCCAAAACATATTTTAGGAAAAATGACACATGGTCAAACTTTTATTCCTAAGCATGGAATAATCAAAGTTGTATATAGAAATCCATACTTTCAGATAACATTTTGAGTGAAATAAATTTGCATTTATACACATCTATTAATGACGGTTCTGAAAATATGATCATGGAGAATTAAGAGAATGGGGAGTTTCTGTTCAACAGGTATAAAATTTCAGTTATGCAAGATGATTAAGTTCTAGAGATCTGCTGTACAACATCGTGCTTAGAGTTAATATTGTATTGTGAGCTGGGAGCAGTGGCTCATGCCTATAATCAAGCACTTTGGGAGGTCAAGGCAGGTGGATCACTGGAGGTCAGGAGTTCAAGACCAGCCTGACCAACATGGTGAATCCTAATCTCTACTAAAAATCAAATGATTAGCCGGGTGTGGTGGTAGGTGCCTATAATCCCAGCTACTCAGGAGGCTGGGTAATTACCTGGCTAATTTTTTTTTTATTTTAATTTTCATTTTTAATAGAGACGGGGTTTCACCATGTTGGCCAGGCTGGTCTCAAACTCTTGATCTCAAGTGATCTGCCCGCCTAGGGCTCCCAAAGTGCTGGGATTACAGATGTGAGCCATCGAGTCTGGCCATAACTATTCTTTTCTTTTCTTTTCTTAGATGGAGTCTCGCACTGTCGCCCAGGCTGTAGTGCAGTGGTGCGATCTTGGCTCACTGCAATCTCTGCCTCCTGGGTTCAAGCAATTCTCCGGCCCCAGCCTCCCGAGTAGCTGGGACTAAAGGCATGTACCACCATGCTCAGCTACTTTTTTTTGTATTTTTAGTAGAGACGGGGTTTCCCCGTGTTGGCCAGGATGGTCTTGAACTCCTGACCTCATGATCCGCCCGCCTTGGCCTCCCAAAGTGCTGCGATTACAGGCATGAGCCACCGTGCCAGGCCCATAACTATTTCTTAAAAATGGCTTTTAGAATTAGTTCTTTCTAAAGTGGAATAAACATATATGTATTTGTGAAAATAGTATTCAAGTGGGTTTTAATTTGCTCACAGTACGGAAGTTTTCCTCATTTATAAACCTCTTTATATTAAAATAAAGGATGAAAAATTTAGTAATGTAAGAGTTTCTGGCATAAAATTCTGTATCACAGAAGCCAGAAAATTTAGGCCAAGGGTGCAGACTGAGGCACTAACTTGCTGGTCTTGATACTAACTCTGCCACACTCTGGCCAAGTGACCTGGAAGAATTAGTTAACTATTCTATGCCTCAGTTTCTACATCAGTAAAATGGCGAGAATAAACAGCACTTACAGATGTTTGTGGGGATGAATAAGATTATACAGGTAACATATAGTGAGTGCCCAATAAATGTTAGCTATAATCTATTTTATCACTATCATAATAGAACTACAGAATTTTCAAAATTTCTCAAAGTTTTATTCTATGGAGAGAAGGCCCTTTGAAAGAACTGAAATTTCCTGGATTTGAAACACTAGACTAGAAAAACAAAGTAAAACAAAACAGAAAAAGCCTGTTTTTGTATTTTGTTGTGTTTTGCTTTGCTTTTCTAAAGTACTGTTGGAACACCAGTTGGTTCCATCAAGTTTTTATTCTTTTGTGTTCAAAAGAAGAGGAAGGAAAACAAGGTTATGCATTGGCACTGGAGACACTTTTTTCCCTAAAGTGTTTAGAGGCCTAGAATGTAGCTAATAACTTATAAAGCCCCAACTGTATTTCCTGGTTACTAATCCAATTCGTTTCTATTTCATTTCTGAGCCAGGAAGGCAGACACAAGTTATAGGTAAAGGTCAGGTGCTTTAACTGACCTATGGTAGTCAATAACCAGCCTTTCCTAAGTCAATTACTAATTTAGAGACCACTGTGTTCCTTGTCTCTTCTTCTAAGCCAGGTATGCCACAAGTCAACAAAGATAATGGTTTCAGCAGCCAAACACTAGAGCGAGGAAATGCTTACTGTCTGCTTCCTCTGTTAGCTGCAAACTAAATAGGAAAGCCACCTTCTGGCTCACACAGAGCAAAGAGAACCCTGGCATTGCCACAGCTGTCACTGGCCTTTTCTGTTTAAATCAGAATTGAATGGAAACCAAAACTATTGAGACCTCCCTACCCACCTGTGATTAAATGAGCCAAATGAGTAGCAAAGAGGCAGATGGCCCTAGAGTTAATGAGATTCTTGCAAGCCCACAATTCTGTTGAGATAAAATTCTGTTGAGATAAAGCCCACCTCAGTTTTCAGTACAAAACTGTGCCAACTGAAGCCGCCAACGCTTTTCTCCAAAATGGTAATCCTTAATCTCACAAGGGTCCACTGTCAGAGGACAGCCTTCATGTCCAAGAGTGTTCAAGATAATCTTGAATTTTGTAATGGTCTGAGACTGCTATGACTCCCTGTATACCAGAACTTTCTTTTCATATATTGACCACTTCAAGCATCCATAGTTTTTCTCTTTTTTTTTTTTTTTTTTTTTTTGAGATGGCATCTTGCTCTTGTTGCCCACGCTGGAGTGCAATGGTGCAATCTCGGCCCACTGCAACCTCTGTCTCCTGGGTTCAAGCAATTCCTCTGTCTCAGCCTCCCAAGTAGCTGCGATCACAGGCATATGCCACTGTGCCCAGCTAATTTTGTATTTTTAGTAGAGACAGGGTTTCTCCACATTGGTCAGGCTGGTCTAGAACTCCCTACCTCCAGTGATCCGCCCACCTTGGCCTCCCAAAGTGCTGGGATTACAGGGGTGAGCCACTGCACCCAGCCACATCCAAGTTTTCTAGCAGTTTATTCCTAAATCAATATCCTGACTACAGCTAAGTGTCCTAAAAAGTGAATGATTACATTTATAGCTATTTTCTTTATACCTTCATCTATATCTCTGAGTATTATTCTGATTAGACTTCCTGCTTTAAAACTTCATCAGCTCACTCAGGTAGAAGTCACCCTGCATTCTGTACTCTTTTGGATTTTGAGTCCCTTTGAATTGCCACTGAGCATATGACTTACCCCTCCCCGCTTCCATTTCTATTTATTTTTTGGCACTTTGACCTCAGTATTTTTCTCCTCCTCCTCATTTACAGCATATCTCCATTGCATTCTGGCCAACTTCCATAGCACATTTTCTTCCTTCTGTAGCTAAATCTAAATCTGCAGCTGTTTTAATATGGCATCTGTGGTTAATTTTTAGTACAATATTGCACATATTGAATGGCGGTAATGCCCAGTGCTACTGCAGTATTCTGCAAGACTTCAAATGGATGGAACCTATTAACTCATTGTAAACTCACGCATTATGAGCGTGGTGTAGCACTTGCCTGGAACATACAGTACCTGTATGGAGAAACTACAGGTTCCTTCAAGTGAGGACATCGAGCACATTGCATCACCTTCCTGCTGCTGCAGTGTTCTACAATTTCCCCACTTACTTGCTCTCAAAGTTGCATCAAAAGAACAAAGAGAAAATGAAATCCACAGGAAGCTCCCAAAGGCTGCCTATTTGGCTTAGCTATCTGTTCATTTTTCTAGGTTATGAGATTGCTCTTGGTGACTTTTGACAATATGAGAACACTTCTCTTACCTTTAATGATGAGACAAGGGGCTCCATACACATAGCATTAGATAGATGAGAATTCCGTGAAAAAGGATAAGCCATCCAATAAACTAGCATAGACCCAGAGCTTAAAATAAATACATTTGCATTCTGGCAGTTTGAACAGCAGAGTTATTTGGAAGAATGGCACTAAAGAGAATGAGCCCCTTTTAGGGCAGCCAAGAGCTAGATTTTGCTAGTTAAGCATTTAAAGTAAAACAGAGGCCAATTGGAATCATCATTTTGTACTGGAAAAAAAAAGAAATGCAGGCTTTGGAGTCAAACAGAATCAGTTTCAAATACCAGCCTTGCCCCTCAGTAGTTGAGTGACTCAAGCAAGTTACCTAACTTCTCTAAATCTCAGTTTTTTCGCCTGTAACCAAAGATAGTGCATTCCTTCCACACTTCTTGAGAAGATAATTTGATGTAAAGCACCCAGGACAATGTCTAGTGTATAGCAGTTACTGAAATTTTTTAAAGGTGGCATACAAACATAATGATAGCAGGCTTTGGCAGGAAGAACTATAAAATATTGTCTTAAGAACAAAAGAGTAGGTGCTGAAATCAAACAAAGACAATTGAAATAGAAAAAAACTGTTCACCTTGTGACATTATATAAAATAGAATAAAAGAGATCAATGAATAGATAAGGTCAGATGGCAAAGATAAGCTAAGTAATAAGACGAGTTAAGGAATAATAAAAGGTGAGAGAAAAGAAAAGTAGCAAATAGATTAAAATGTCCAAAGACAGGTATGAATGCAGACTGGCCTTTCCAGTAAGATATGATTAGGACATTAGGGACCCTAAGAAAGAAGCTAAAGACCTTCAGTTGACCGGGTAGGAAGAAAGACAGGGAGAAAGCATAAGACCCCAGGGAGACAACGCAAGCTACGTCTTAAGCAGTCTGTCTGCCGAGGGCTTGAGCCTTCCAGCTCTGAAGGCGCCCTTGGCTCAGGCAGCAGTAAAGGAAGTGCACTAATGAGCAGAAGGGCAGGGTGCTGAGCGCAGCGACTGCCAAACTTCCTGGTCAAGCAGGGGTTTTTTGATTTCATAAATCAATTACAATGTGCTGTATTGATTTCTCAAAGTCAGTAGGACTTAAAAAGTTAATGAGCAAAATATTTTTTTATTATTTTTGAAAACACTGCAGTGTCTACAGCTTAGCACATTCGGCAGAAAGACAAATGGAGGCTTTGGCTGCCGCAGATTTCATTCCATCCTAGCCCCCTCTCAGCCATGTTCCTCATCTCAGCATCAGCAAAGAATCAGGAGCTGGCATACGACCCTGGTGCATTATGCCAACAAATCTCTCCCTGGTATCTGAAGCAGGGGCAGCCCCAGCTAATGTGACTGTGTTTAGGCACTACTGAATTTTGTACGGGTGCCCAGGCTTCTCCAGATGGAGCAAGCAAGAAACGGAACGAGAAACCCATCTGACCAAGGATATAAAATACAGTAGGACTGCATTTGTGATTGTGGTTCTTAATAAGCAGTCGCAGCCTTCTTCTTCCCAACCGTGATAACATCGAAACTGGGGTTTTTATTGAGCTCTTTATTTTGTACAACACCAAAAATAAGAAAATTGCTAAAGAGTTTATTCTGCCACTCAACCCCTAGCCCGATGTCAACAGCATCGGAAATGAACTTAGGTGGAGGGAAGCATAGACAGTTTAGTCTTTCTCCGCAGCAAAGTTATCCCATGCATACAGTTTTCAGGGAAAAAAATGCATACTGGGAGATAAATACATTCTGGTAAAATTTTACTGTTAAAATGTACTACCTGTTAAAAATGTACTGTTCTAGGATTGTAAAATAATTAATGTTCAAAATAATAGCTAACATTTTAGCACTTACTAGGTGCTAGGCTCTGTGCTAAGTCCTTTGCATACACCATGTCTTTTAATTCTTAGAACAACGGTAAATGGTAGATGCTATTATTATCTCAGTTTTATAGTTGATGATAATTGGGGCTTAGGTAGCCTAAATATCGCCTGCATGCCATGTAGTAAGTGACATTATGAAGTCTCATCTGTTTATACCAGAGCCTGTGTTCATTCCATCAGTAAATAGTTATTGAGCACCTAACACATGCCAGCCACTATTTTAGGAGTCATCCACTACAAAAAAATCACTTTTTTTTTAGATGGAGTCTTGCTCTGTCGCCCAGGCTAGAGTGCAGTGGCATCATCTCAGCACATTGCAACCTCTGCCTCCTGGGTTCAAGTGATTCTCCTGCCTCAACCTCCCGACTAACTGGGACTACAGGTGCCTGCCACCATGCCTAGCTAATTTTTTTATATTTTAGTAGAGACAGGGTTTCACCATATTGGCCAGGCTGGTCTCAAACTCCTGACTTCGTGATCCACCCACCTCAGCATCCCAAAATGCTGGGATTACAGGCATGAGCTACTGCGCCTGGCCCCCCCAAAAAACACTTTTTAAATCAAGATAATGTATTTACCAGAAATGAAACTATTTCAAGGAATGATATTCTTTCAGAATGCGATTTCACTTTTTGTCAGGATTGAGAACCAAAAATCCAGAAAAGAGTTGATCAACTGGCTAAAGGGAAACTAAGAGAATAGCAGACATTACTCTGAATATGTGAATACAGCAAATTAGAGTGATGGAAGAACAAAAGGAAGGTAAAAAGTCTAAGAAGCTAATTTTTTCTTGTATAGAGGAGGAAGATAAAATTGACCAAATGTAAATACGAGAGAAAGGGTGATTACTAAAAGTAACACTAAAGAAATTTGTGTTTCTTAGGAAGTCATTTTGTCTCACAAACCCAACAAAGCCATAAGGATAGATTAAAAAATAAACTGCTATAAAAACTTGATTTTCAAAATACCTCTCAATGAGTTCATGATTCCTTTTAATATTATTAGGGTAATTAGTAACTATAGCCTGCAGAGAAGAGGGTAATTAAGATTACTCTCTTATTTATTCCTTTATGCTTTTTTTCCCTGTATGTACTTAATGACTAAAGTCATACTTAAATGACTTAAGAAAATGTGCTACAAATAAAGGAAAATGAAAATTTAAATAATTTATTTTTGGTAATTTTCCTTTCACTTTCACAAAACACACAGACAAACAAAATTAGGTAAAGACATTCCATACAAAACATTGCCTTTTACTGACACACATTCCTTGCTCTGTTTTTGCGCTCTTTTTTTTAAGCACAAGAACATTAATTGAAGGTAGGCGATCCGGCACCTGCCTAGATCCTACCCGCGTTTCTTACAATCCTTTCTCTTCTTCTCTACTCTTGAGCCAAAATATTTCAGTTCTACAAACATACAGAACTCAGCCCTGCCTTTGTTTCTTTGTCTTAGATTTTTCCTTTGTCTAGAATGTTTTTTCCTAGATATTTTCCTTATGGCAGCCTTCTGTAAGACTAACGTTATCTAATACTTTGTCACAGAGGCATTTCCTACCACGTTTACCAATCATGGGTGAGTAAAATCAGTTTATTTAGTAAAGGGGTGATTTATAGTAATATAGTGATTATTTATTATTAGAAAGTTTAATAATACGATAGCAGATACAATGCAGAATTCTGTACTATAAGAGCTGGGAAGTGGTTACCAAGGGTGAGAGAATACAGGAAGGAACAGTTCCTACAGCTCAGAACATGAAAATATTGGAGAGGGTTGCCCAACAGAAACTTGCCCAACAGGAACTTGGCCTTGGGTAGAGAAAAATACTGCCAATCAGTGGGGAGCTGGCAGGGAGGATCCAGGGGAAAGTATACCGAGCCCTCTTCCTCCCCTAGCTCTCAAACCTTCTGCAGATGTTTCCCAATGATCAAACACAACAGAAAGCCCATAGTAAGGCAGACCAACGATATAGTCCACAAAGGCTGGCCTTCTGGAGTGTAAAGCAGCATGAGGACAGGCAAAGAGCAGACCAGGAGGGGCAAGTGGAAATAATCAGCAAGCTCCCAATCCCATTGCCCTGAGTCACTTCCTACTGCGTTCTTTTAACTATTTGCGTTGCACTTAAAATTCCGATATTTTCTTTTTAGTTGGTGTATCTGTTTAACTAACTATAAATTCCAGATTTGCCTGTCTGGTGGATCAGTATGCCCCAGAGACTACATCAGTGCCTGCATATGTTAGATATAAGTACTTGTTGGATTAATTACAATAGCAAGACTGCCAGGCATGGTGGCTCATGCCTGTAATCCCAACACTTTGGGAAGCCGAGGCGGGCAGATCACTTGGGGCCAGGAGTTCAAGACCAGCCTGTCCAACATGAAATCCCATCTCTAATAAAAATACAAAAATTTGCCAGGCATGGTGGCACGTGCCTGTAGTCCCAACAATTCTGGAGGCTGAGGCAGGAGAATCGCTTGAACCCAGTAAGTAGAGGTTATAGTAAGCCAAGATTGCACCACTGCCCTTCAGCCTGAGTGACAGAACAAGACTCCATTTCAAATATATAAAATAAAATAAAATAGCATGACTTCTGTGATTAAAAACAACACACTGAAAAAAGTAATCATTCATGAGAAGATACTCTAGAGTTTATAGGAGAATGATACAAAAGGATACCTCATTTTACCCGACAAGAATTTCAGAATGAATCAACCATAGTCAGCTATACCTTGTAAGTCAACTTTTACAACTCTATGGCTATTGGGCTAATCATGTTGATTTATCATATCTAGCAAAATGGAGATCATACTACCTATTTGCAGTTAACATGACAGTTAAATAACACATGATAGTCAGTCATTTCCCCATTCATTAACTCGTTCGTTTAACAGATATTTATGGAACACCTACTATGGCATTGTAAATACAGCAGTGCACCAAATAGCCAAAAGTCACTGTCATCATGAAGTTTATATTTGAATAAGGAGTCAAGGTCATGTGGTCAAAATAGGCCTCACTAATAAGCTGTTATATGAGCCAAGATCTGAAGGAAGCAAGAAGGAGAAACCAAGGAGATTTAGAAGATTATCTGGGCAGTAAGAATAGCAAGTACAGAAGTCCCGACGTGAAGTCCTTTTAGCATTGTAGAGGAGAGCAAGCAGGCAAAGTTGTCTAGAGCCAAGTGTGTAGGTTTTGAAACATGGACACAGGGCAGGACTAATAAAAGAGGGAAGCAGAGTATGTTGTAAGGACTTAATTTTTCCTCTGAATGAAACAGGTGGCCTCAAAGTGACACATGACATGACCTGACTCAGACTGTAACAGGGGAGCAAGGCAGAATTACAGAGACAGTTATGAGTATCACATGGATTCAGGTGAGAGATGATGATGGGAGAAGCGATCAGAGTCTGCGGATTTACATTTGAAGGTAAAGGTTAAAAGATTTCTTGATGATAGAACGTAGGGCTAAAGAATCAGAAAGGAGTCACAAGATGCTGAGTTTAGGGGTCTTTGCAATCAAAGATGCTCAGGAAGACTTTGTTATTTGTTGTTTAATTTTTTTTCCAGTTGACTTTGAAAAACAAAGGCTCATCCAATTGTTTTTTACCTCGCTGCCATGAAAATTCATCCAGTTACTACTGTCTCATTGCCATGAAGCATTGAGGAAATGTCTGGTCCTTAAATTTTGTGTAGTTAACTTTGGAACACCATTTTTCCATTCAAAGGCTTACCATTACACTTTAAACATAGAATACTGAACATAAGGTAAGAAGCTGGCAAAATAAAAATTATGAACTACTTCATTTCTGTGAATTTTGCTCATGATAACTAAATTTGGATAAATTTTACAAAGCTGAATTGAGATCCAGATTTAAGATTTAAGTCGTGGCTTTACAATTTATGTTAGTTTACAATGAATTAAAGGAACTCCTTTTTATGCAGAAGGTTTTAAAAAATCAGGCTTTTGTATTTTTTAAATGGTCTTTTAAAAAATTTCTATCATAACAAATGTGGGTTACCAAATTATAAGGAATTAGAATATGATCACATGCTTTAGTATCAAAACTTTATTTAATATAATGTAGTCTTTGGTCAATGATTTATTATCCTTTAAGAAGGGAGAGACTGTGTAGTATCCTGAAGGAACAGAGGCTTTGAAGACAGAAACTAAATTCAAATTTCCAATTCCTCTGTAACTTCCTGGCATCATAAACTTGGATCAGGTTTCCTAATCTTCAAACTCAAGTTTCTTCATTGACTTAAAAATTGTCCCCAAAATAATGCTACCTCACAGTATCATTGAGAAGATTATATTCAAGTTTTCTGTTTGTTTGAATTTAGCTCATTTGGACTTTACTAATTTAATAGAGATTATGATTTTGGTAGAAATCCATCAAAACAACATTTACGCCAATATAACGATTTTCTAGCTATTACACAAATACTCATCTAAAGTTAAAGTATGTATCTTTTATTGACATTCCACAAACTCAGTCATTCTTACTGAGTTGAAAAGCTCCAAATTCTGGGTATTGTGTGTGTTTTTTTATTTAGCTGTCATTGTGACAATTTTATTCTGAACATAAATCTATTTCTAGACCAGCATGCAGTATTTTATATAGTATGGCAAAGAAGTTGATATTTTTGTTATGATATACTACGTTATGTAAGTGCTTCTGACTGCAAACACTAACAGTTCATGTTTAACACCTTTCAGAACATTCTGCAGTCTGATTAGGTCCTCTCTCAATACTAGAAACTAAAATGAGGCCACAGCTAAGAAGAAAGGAGACGGGTGCAATTTTTTCCCTACTTAGTCTTGTTCCCTAATAATAATACTTACAATCAATAGATCATAATAAACCTCTTTCCTGAAACTCTGCCCTCCACCCCGTTTCTCTCCACCCTACACACACGCACTTAAATACACCGGGTTCCTCTATTTGCTCCACCACTCATTGAAGGATCATCTTCCCCTCATTTCCTTACACAACCAGGTGCTTCCTGGGCTTTGTTCCTCAATGTTTCCTTTCACTTAAAAAACAATTTCTTTACAACCTAGGCTGGGCACGGTGGTTCACACCTGTAATCCCAGCACTTTGGGAGGCCAAAACAGGCGGATCATGAGGTCAAGAGATTGAAACCATCCTAGTCAACATGGTGAAACCCTATCTCTACTAAAAATACAAAAATTAGCCAGGTGTGGTGATGCATGCCTATAGTCTCAGCTACTCAGGAGGCTGAGGCAGGAGAATCACTTGAACCCATGAGGCAGAGGTTGCAATGAGTCAAGATCGTATCACTGCACTCTAGCCTGGGTGACAGAGCGAGACTCAATCTCAAAAAAAAAAAAAAAAAAAAAAATTCCCTTTACATTCCCCTCCCTTTTATCAGTCTTGTTACACCTCATAGCAAGAAAAAGTATTTTTTTTATTTCCTGCATTTCCTGGAAATTGTATCTGCTTTCCTTGGATGGCTCTTGTCTAGCAGCAAGACATGAAGTCAGATTTGGAGTAAATAATCTCTTTAAAAGTGATGCCAAGGCCTTATTCCTCTTCTTTCTCCCATTGGCTGTAGCAGAGGGCCCTCCTAGGGCTCTATATTTAACTCTTGAATTAATCGGCTGTTATTTTAGAATACAGCATAAAGTTCTCACATATTTAGTGTATATCAACTTATTCCCTGAAAGTTCACAGAAACAAGCATTGTGGCAGAGGAAAATTTGTTGAAAAATATTGTTCCAAAATCTTGCTTTCTGATTATATTTGTATGTGTAACAGAATTAGACTACTCTAATAGCTGAATTTGTTTTTATTTCATTGTGGAATAAAATGAGAGCTGCAGATGCCACACTATGGTTTGTCATATATGTTTGGTCATGTGGTTTTGTTCAGACATGTTCGCTACATGTATGAACTCAAATGTCCATGTTAGTTGACAAACAAAAGGAGTGGGTAAAGAGATGTATGTACATACTGAAATAATTTTTTCTATATTTGAGTAAATAGCTTATCTAACCTAACAGTCTTTATGAAATAAGACTACTTATTTAAATTTTAAAAGAATTTACCTCTAGATTGGTTTTTGGGTGAATTTCCTGAGAAAATTCATTTTCTTGGTACAGAGGATTATCATACTTGGCTGCTGGTCTGAGCTCACCCAGGAAACAGAGTTGAATGTTTTTATTATTCACGAGAGTGTAAGATCTCAAAGTACAGAAGTTACACTATGATTATTTAGTGGCAGTAGGACTTAACACAGTTCCTGGCATTTAGTGTTTAAGAAATATTTGTTGAACTTCATTAAAAAATTAAGACAGCTACCTCACTATCTTAGTTTATATACATATTTTCAGGCACATTTATATTATACAAAGAAAAATACATCTCTAATCCTTGCATAAAACCGATAAGAAGCTCCTCTCACTATGAGATGGGTTGGAGAAGTCTTCATTTGCTTTAAGAGTTTACACTCAAGCTTGTCAGTAGACATCATTAAGCTGTTAGCAGATTCCTTCTCTTGCCCAGTTGAATCTGCTTCATGAACCAAGTCAGGTTCTCTCCCATGGGAAAAATCATGACGTGTGGCCAGCGTGTCCCATTGCCTCCCAACATCCACAGCAGCCACCCAACACTGTAGGGCTGTGGCCAGGTGAGGGGACTTTGAAACTGTAGTGCTATCCTTTGAAGCTACCACAGTTCTCCTCTATTCTGAATTAACCACATCTTTGTTTCCATTTAAATAAGAAAGATGCACAGAGGGTCAACTTACCCATTATTGAACATATTTTGCATATGGGATTTCTAATCACCATATTATTCTAGGGATGTTTGCAGATGGAACCTATTTAGATTTTCTTTTTACATGGATGCCTAGAGAATCATGGGAAAAACTAGAAATCGTCTAATTCTAGTCTAATACCCACATTTAGCATTCAAGGTAACTGAGAAATAAAGAGGTCACCTGTTGCTCAAGATGACTCAGCAAGTTAGCAGTCAGTGTAGACCAGATAAGTGTCCTTTTCTCTACACCACATGGATAATGGATGTTTATAGCAAAGCTAATATTGAACCGCTTGAAATTCATTTGGATCATCTGTAACCAAAATCTGTCCTTTACCAACACACATATCCTATTCAAGGAAGTAAAATGTGACTAGAATCATGGACATTTTTAGCATGTCAATTTCAGTAGATCAAGTAGAACTCTAGTTAATTTGCTTTGAACGGTGGGGCAAGAAAAGCATCATTATTCCTATGAACATTTAACACTTTTTGAGTAACCATAATGGCATATATTGAACATTTTGTTGTTACAAACATCTGCTAATGATGGAAATGTATTTGCTAGTGGCACAAGTCTTACAAGGTACCCTGCAGAAGAACCTTCAGAAAATAACCTCTGACCTTGAAGAACAGATATTTTAAAAACATACAACATAGGGGTTTTGTACATGAACAGCACTTTGGAGTTTTTCCAACTTTTCAAACATTCAGTGAAGTAAAAATGTCATTATGCCAAGTTTTCTAAATTTTCATATTTCAAATTAGTGTAATTTGAGGGAAGTTATTTAAATGGTCTGCATGTTACTTATCCAGACATATATCTCTAAGTACCAATGTTCAGGAATTAGTTTGCTTTTCTGAAATAATATTTAAAATAATCCTTTTAAAAATTAAAGGATATTTTATCAACATTAATAGCCTATCTCAGAAAATTGTATTAATACTACATGACAGGTAACACATGTCATCACATTTTATCTCTATTTATTTTGATTTTTGAAGTGGGTTTGATTTTTGAGTTTAAAAGGGTATATTTGAACATTACAAAGTAACACTAAAAAATAAAAACATTTTGTAGACTCAATGAAAACAAAATATTTTATCCATCATTTAGTAACATTTGCCAGCGCTCTGTGCTGTTTAAACTTTATAAACTGTATCACATCTAGGATATTTTCTAGTCTCTTCTATATAGATGCCAAAATAACCTCAAATACTTTTATTTAATCAGCTCTGATTATTTTATACCAGAGAAACCTCATCCTAGAAAAGAAGGCCATCTATTCACAACTCCTGTTGGCTACTGACCTTCATACCTCCTCTCTCAGTGGTCTGTCTTGGGTCTTCTTTCACTGTGCATGTTCTGTGGTTGATTTGATCCAGTCACTCTGCAGCAAACATTCTTGTATGTCTCTTTGTGAACGTCAACAATTAGGATATGGACTTCCTCAGCTTTACCAGACGTTGCCAAATTGCTCTCCAAAGAACTGATACCAATTTACATTCCAACCAGCAGTGAATGAAAGTTTCAGTTTCTGTACCTTCTAGATATATATATTGCCATGCTTTAATTTTTATCATCTAATGGCTGTGAGATGCAATCTTATCATTGATTTAATTTGTATTTCCCTAATCACTGGTGAAGCTAATCATCTTTCTACATTTATTTGCCCTTTGGTTTTCCACTTCCGTAAATTGACTCTTTATATCCTTTACCTACTGGTTGTTCCTTTGAGCTTCTCCCTCCTTCTCCTTTTCCTATGATTCCTCCTCCTTCTCTCTTCCTCCTCTAATTCTCCTCCTCCTTCTTCTTGTTCCTAGGAGTTCTTATATTATCTGAATAAAAATTCCTTGTCAGTTCTAGTTTTATGCAATACAAATATGTTCTTCCAGTTTGTGGCTTGTCCTTTCCTTTTTTTTCATGGCAACAGAAATTTAAATTCTAATGAATACATTTATCCGTCTTTTCATTTAACACTTAATGCCTCAGTTGAAAATTGTTATCCCAGAGTTATAGAACTATTTTCTTAAAAGTATTTATCACAATTTGAACATGTTGTTGATCATATTTAAGTCTTTAATCAATCTGTTGTTTCTATTTGTTCATAATGTGAAGCAGGTGTTAAAAACATGCACTTTGAATGAAGAGACCCCCAAACAGGCTTTGTGTGAGCAACATGGCCGTTTATTCACCTGGGTGCAGGTGGGCTAAGGCCGAAAACGGCGTTAGCAAAGGGCGGTGGGATAGGAGTTGGTTTTAGAGGTTTGCGGTGGGCAGTGGAAAGTTACAGAGTAAGATCAGTTACAGTGGTGGGGGTAGGGGCAAGGTGTATACATTACCATCAGTTCAGTTACAATGGAAGGCGGGGTAAGAGTAGTTAAGATGGTAGGGTGGGGCAGGGAGTATTCACATTATCAACTGAGGCCAGGCAGAGGACTTTAGACTTTCTGGGTCAGGGTTTGCACATGGAGGCCTGATAGCAGTAATCTAGCCTTATGTTTTCCTTATGGATAATTCTTATTTATTAATTAATCCACTATTCCCTCCCTCTTATCAATTTAAATGCCTTTTTACTGATACAACAAGGCTTTTATGAGAGAGGATTGCTTTGAGGCTCTCTATCCTCTTCAATTTGACCATTTTTCTATCTCTGTGCCATTACTATACTGCTTTAGTTGTTATAGCTTTATATTATTTTATATCGGTGTTTCAGTTATTTATTGCTACAAAACAAAACAGTAGATGTTTTCTAAAAATCATTATTTTCCATGATTTTGTGGACAACTATAAAATTATGTTTCCCATGGTATCAGCCCAGGCACTGGGACAATCATGAGGTCCAAAATAGCCTCATTCATATGGTTGACTACCACAGTGCTAGCTGACAAATGGGAGCCCAACTGGGGTTTTCAATTAAAGCTTTTGTTTTCCTCCATGTGGGTATCTTTATGTGGCTATTTGAGCTTTGGAAAGCACAACAGATGGAATCCAAGAAGAAATATTCCAAAAAGCAAAGGCAGAAGTTGCAGATATCTAGCCTCAGAAATCACTCAAAGCCACCACTGTCTTATTTTATTGCTACAAGTAGATTAAAAGAAGGTAGACTGCACCTCTTGATGGGGGAGTGGCAATGTCACATTTCTAAAAAGCATGTGGGAAAGAAAATAGTGTTGTGATTATCTCTGGAAATCACAATCTATTGCATTCTGGCAGGACAAGCCTTATCATTTCATTATGCTTCTTCAACATCATTTTGGACCTTTTTCCTTCCAACTATGAATCTATAAATTTTAGAGTTAACTTTTCTGGATCCATCCAAAATTTTTAACGTGGTTTTGAGTGAACTTTCAGATAACATTCTTCCACAAATGTTTCTCTTTTTTTTGAGATGGAGTTTCACTCTTGTTACCCAGGCTGGAGTGCAATGGCTCAATCTCAGCTCACCGCAACCTCTGCCTCCTGGGTTCAAGCAATTCTCCTGCCTCAGCCTCCTGAATAGCTGGGACTACAGGCACGTGCCACCATGCCCAGCTAATTTTTGTATTTTTAGTAGAGACGGGGTTTCACCGTGTTGACCAGGATGGTCTCGATCTCTTGACCTCGTGATCCACCCGCCTTAGCCTCCCAAAGTGCTGGGATTATAGGTGTGAGCCACCGTGCCTGGCCAAATGTTTCTTAAGTACCTCCTATGCTCTTGCACTACTGATATATAAACAAACAAACAAAAAAAACAGACAAAACTCCATCTTTCATTGATTCTGTATTTCAGATTATGTGGAGAAAATAAAAATATTTATGACCTTTGGTCTTCTAATAAATAAATATATTTTGTTTATCAAATCTGGTTAGGTCTTCTTTTATGTCCTTCATCTAAGCTTTATAATTTCTTCTTATAAATTTGTATAATACCTCTCTTACCTGACTCATACAGTTTTTTGTCTTGTTTTTCGTGATATTTAAACTAAGATCTTTGGGGTAAAGCTCTGTATCTTCTGATCACACCAAGTACATTGCCAGATGTAGCAGGACAATGTAACTTGGTGAACAGACTGAATAAAAATCAAAGTAAAAAGTTTAATTTTCCATTTATAAATATTAATCATGCCAGATCAAACTATCTTAACCACCATTCATGTAGTAAGTGAGCTGGCATCACTCTATGCTTATAGAGGGTCCCTTGTATAAAAACTAGTAAGTAATGTAAAGGAGCAACTACCCAATTACTCCAATGGTTAAAAGGAAAAGATGAAAAGAAAAAACAAGGAAGAAAGGAAAATGCTCTCCAAGCTTTATATGGACATTTAACAGACATTTAAAGTAGTTAAAAATGGGTTTGCTTAGCCTTTGTTAATCACACCTTTAGCTAATAACTTTGAAACTTGCTTCTCCATTAGGTACAGTGTGGAACAAGTTAGCTCACTTAATAAATGGAATGAAGCTCAGTGTGAGTCTCTTTAAAAGCACAAGAACATTCCTATTTCATCCCTCAATTACCAAATATCTACAATTCCTAGTTTTACATCATGCTGAACTTTTAAAGTAGGAAAAGAGTAATTGAAGTAATGTTACAATAGCAAATGATATAAAAATAGCATTAAGTACAAGGATACCTAAGACTCATTATTTCAATTCTTTACTCTCACGATGGGCAGATCTGACACTGTGAAAATTGCTGACAAAATCATGACTTGACACAAAACAGAATTTTTCACATTTCAAGTTGTGATAAAGATAAGGAATAGCCTGATGACTATTTCACTATATTCAATACTATTTATAGTATACAGCTGCAGGTCTTTGTATATCTAGGAATTATTGTGAAGCAGTTTTACAAAACATCAGTCCTTTAAGAATTTCCATACATTGTATAAGTAATTTAAAATCTGCTGAATGTTAGCATATGAGATGTAAAACTAGGAAACCAGAATGCAACAAGTGGAAAACATGGGCTCAGCTAAAACCACAACACATGCTACAGTGGAACTCTCCACAAGGTCTATCTTCCTGCTACCTCTGTCCTGGTACGTCCCAGGGTCCACGGCTTCTCATTCCAAGTGCATGCTAAATACTCCTAAATCTAGCTCTTTAGCCCAAGGTTTATTACTTGAGCAACAGACTCATGTTTCCAATTCCTCCAAGGTATCATTGCTTGAATATCACAGAAAAACTGCATACTCCATAATCTCAGACATAACCTGTGATTTCTATACTCACCTCCTTTTGTATTTCTAACTCAGTGAATAGAACCACCATGCACTCAGACCTCTGTGACAGAAACTTGGATGTCTTTGAAGACATTTTTCCCTCTCTCTTACTTCCCAGATGAAACTGATTACCAAGTCCTGAGAGTTACACAGGATCTCATCCTTTTATGTCTGACCAGTTTCCTCTTCTTCATACCCACTGCCATAGGCTTGGTTCAGGTCCTCATTATCACCTACATGACCCATGGTAGCAGTCAGCTTGCTGGACCCCCTGCTTCTAGATGTACCTCTTTTAATCCATTCTCCAAACATTCACCAAATGATCTTTTCAAAATGCAAAGCAGATAAAATTACTCATATTCACCTGTTTAACACATTTCAAAGTTTACCAATATTCTCGCAGGATACATTGCAAATCCTTAAAATATTACCTGGCTCTTGTCTACATCTCTATATTTTTTTTATTAAGTTCTGGTCCTTTCTTCATCTGCTACCTATCTATGCCAGACTACTAAGACTCACAGTGAGACTCAGTAATTTGTAGCTTTGTTCACATTGCTCCTTCTGCCTAAAAGATCTTCAAATCCTCTCCCTACCCAGCTTTAACCTGATGAATTTCTTCTCATTCTTCCGGTCTAATGCAAGCATTACTGCCTCTATAAACCTTCCTGAAACCCACATGTGGAATTACACACTCCCATCTTTGTTTCATAAATCTAATAAGAGCTAATATTTGTGGAGTACTTATATTGCATTAGACATTATATTCAGTGGTTGATTACATTATTGTATCCTATAAACTTATAAATTATTTTCACATTATCTTACTACTATATCCTTCATAGTCACTTGTAAATTAATTCAGTATGCTACCTACTTATTTATGTATTTTTTTTATATTCTCCTCCTAGCCTGAAAATTGCTTAGGATCAAATTGTGTTTTATCTTACTCTGTATTGCCTAAAGCTATTTCATTGCACAAGTAGGTCTCAAAGCTCTGTTGATAAATGAAGTTTAATGATTTCAAGGAGAATGATATTATATAATTAGAGATGTTATCAGATGCATTAAAAATTTTAATGCATCCTGAATCAAAGCAATTATCTAACTTAGTAGCTGTGCAACAAAGTAAAAAGAGCAAGAGTGCCATTATGTCTCAAAGAGAAGCTTGTTTAATAATGCATGTTTGTGCTGGGCGCGGTGGCTCACGCCTGTAATCCTAGCACCTTGGGAGGCTGAGCTGGGCTGATCACCTGAGCTCAGGAGTTGGAAACCAGCCTGAGCAATACAGTAAAACCCTGTCTCTACTAAAATACAAAAGAAATTAGCCAGGCGTGGCGGCGTGTGCCTGTAGTCCTAGCTACTCAGGAGGCTGAGGCAGGAGAAGTCTTCGAACCTGGGAGGCAGAGGTTTCAGTGAGCCAAGATCGTGCCACTGCACTCCAGCCTAAGCAACAGAGACTCCATCTCTACAATAATAATAATAATAATAATGCATATTTGTATCAATCACTTATGTGTTTACTTGAGTTAATTACAGCCTATGCAGTTTTCTGCTTGCCCAACTTATTGGAAAAAAAAATTCTAAGGACATGTATAAAAATATTGTCTAAAATAGCATTTGAAATTTCGCTCTAAAATTATACCGTTAAACATAGTAATTCTAAACAATTCCATGTGAACTAACATCTGTAAATGTTCAGCAATCATCCACCTGTTGACAGTCTATAATTTAGCTTTGTAAGTACTACTGGTTTGTGACATTAAATCATGAGGTTTAATATTTCATCTTGGATAAAATGCAAAAGACCGTCAAGAATAAGCCAGACATGTCGCTGCCTGGACAGCAAGGAAGTTATAGATCTGTGGACATTAATACTAACAGAGAATCATACTGTTCCCAAAGCTTTTCAATGTGGTGGCAAGAATAAGAGTAGAAGATGATGAGCACATCAAACAGCTTTTTCATCCTTGCTTATGTCAAGTGTTTGGCAAAACAACCCTTTGTCTTATTTCAGCATTTCAGAGGCCTAATTTTCCGTGGTTGTGACTCACATATCCTATTCATAGGCTGAGGTCTTATAAAAGTGAACGTGACTGAGATACAACCTGAGCAGGAAATACTTGTTTATTACCAAATGACCACAAATTCTTGTTTGTAAAAATTAGTTTACCTGTATTAAATTATTTCAATTACATTTCAAAGATTTTAAAACTAGCACTTTAAGCATGATGTATCATCTAAAAACTGATAAAATAGTAGCATTTCAGAGGCATATCTAGAACATTTTAAGCCAAATTCTTGTCCATTCGTAAGCTCTGGTAAAGCCTTTAGTTGCCTGCTATTTAGTAAGCCTATATCTTAATATGTACTCTTATAACTAAATATTCCTATACACTGTTTTCCTAAATTCAGGGTTCTGGATATTCTTCCCCTCTTTGTTAGAAAACCATCTCTCTGTTCTATTACATTTCTTCCCAATTAAGTTTGCCATCTAAATACCTCATTAAATAATCTTATACCTTATTCCATCATAACAATCTATAAGAGAAATGTTCACCAGGCAGAGGAAGTCCTCAAATGTGTTGCTATTTCCCATTCTGTTCTTAGTTAGTGGGTCAACTATGCACAAAATCACCCAAGCCAGAAACCTACCATCATCTATTCCACTCCATCCCCATACACTAATTGGTGATTAAGACCTATTGACTCTTCCTCCTGAATATATTGCAAATCTATTTGTTCCTCATCAAGTTCACTACCACTGCTTCATCATTCATCACTTGGATTATTGTAGTGATTTTCTAATTGGCCTCCCTGCCCCCAGCTTCAGTTCCATCTCCTCACTTCTTCCCCATTCCAGTCCATTCTTCTATAACAACTGTAATTACACACACACACACACATATATATACACACATATATATATTTTTAGATGGAGTCTTGTTCTGTCACCCAGGTTGGAGTGCAATGGCATGATCTTGGCTCACTGCAACCTCCACCTCCAAGGTTCAAGCGATTCTCCTGCCTCAGCTTCCCGAGTAGCTGGGATTACAGGCACACGCCACCACGCCCAGCTAATTTTTGTTTTTTTGGTAGAGATGGGAGTTTCACCATGTTGGTCAGGCTAGTCTCCAACTCCTGACCTCATGATCCACCCACCTCAGCCCCTCAAAGTGGTGAGATTACAGGTGTAAGTCACCACACCTGGCCATAATTATGTTTCTAAAATGAAATGTCTAATGCCATTCCCCTACGTAAATTTTTCACTGTTGACAATAAGCCATAGGATGCAAACCAAATTCCTAACATGGCATTTTAGCACAGCCTTTGCATATCTCACCAGATTTATGTCTCATCCATCTTCCCATATACTACAATGCTATAATTCTTTTACTATAGCAGAAATAAGTGCCTCCTTACTCTATGTTCACCTAGTATACACTGTTGTTTTAGTTCTAATTGCAAGAATAAAATTCAAAATACAAGATAGAACAGTATTTTTTTAAAAGAGCACAGGAATCATAGTTAAAGTAAATGCATAGCACAAAATAAAATGTAGACATAAATCAAAATATATCAATAACCTAGTAAATGCAAAGGGACTAAATTTGTCAAGTTAAGGACAGGTATTGCAAATTACATTTTTATGCTTTTTGCCAGACACACAAAATACAATGACACTAAAAAGATGAAAAATGACAATGAACAAAAGAAACAGACACATGTAGAGAGGCCAAAAAAAAGGCACATTCGAATAAAGAAGTTTCTACAAAACAATAAAGAAGGAATCAGCTGAAAATATAGTAATTCCAAAGTCATATGTGAGGAACAACATTGTCTAGAATATACAAAGTAAAATGGAGATTAGAAAGAGCAATTGTCACAGATCAACAATAATGGGAGATTTCAATATGCTTTTCTTATAACTGATAGATCAGGCAGCAAAAGGAAGCGGTGGAGGCATAAATAACAGAACTAAAAAGTTCGTTACAATGGATATATGTAGAACCATGAACCCTATAATTAGAGAACACATATTCTACTTATATATAAAAGAAGCTTTAAACTGAACATGTACACAAAGCAAATCTCAAACAATACCAAAAATTGAGCATCACTAAGAACTTCTGTGGATATGTCAATTAAATTAGAAATGTATATTTTTTTACTATTTTAGTTATAAAGAAACAGAACATGGGGCAAAAGTTAATAAAATTGAACTACTATAGAAATACAGAAAACCCTCATATTTGAAAATTAAAGATATTTGTACTACTTTTTATTATTTATTATTTTCAATTGATTGTTTGCACTCAAATATTTCATTAAGACTTCAGTTATTTCAAGAATTTAAACATGATTTTATGCTTTAAAATGTATCAGTTAAAAGACCTGTAACTGAACTATGATGTAAATTGATTAATTAAAAATGGGCACTGCTAAATTGACACTGGAATATGAAATTATCACTGGACTTCTGGCTAACATTTTCAAGAAAAAAACTTGGGATTCCTGAAAAATAATATATAATCAGGGTATTTGGATAGATAAGAATCTCAAAATTAATATCATCAATTTGTACTACACAGAAAAGCGGGCTGTTGTCACCTTGCATGGATCAGAATATGACTGTACTATAAAATCTGTTCTTCTAAGCCTCAATCACTATTGCCTCTCTTACCTAATTAGAGAGGTGATCAAACAGCATGCATCCCTTTTAGGTCACAAAACAAATCCTCTTAAATGCCAACCTATAAATGGTGCTTCTGGAAACATAAACACTAGATCTGGATTAGTTTGAAATGAAATAGGCCTTAAATTAGATAGAAAGTAGAAACGAATAATGTATATTTCATAAGTTTGCAAAAAATGATTGGCAATTTTACTGTATTTTATTATTTTAACTTAGCTGAATTTCACATCACTGACAGATCACTTGACCATTAGTTTTTCTGATTTGTATTCTAATTCTGGTCTTATTTTCCTAAAATATTTTTCTAATAACAGAAATGTATTCAGAAATTGTAATTAAAAGGCCTTGAAGGTCATCTGATTTGTTATGTTGGCTTTAGATCAGTGACTAGATTTTCCCAGTAACTGCTCTGTCAGCTTTAATACAATGCATGCAATTGTCTTACTAACACTTCAATTTGTGGGGTAGCTGTTTTTCACAATTAAAATTACTGAAGCTTTAATGTATAGGGAAATTATCATGATAGCATTTTCTCCTTATTTCCAACAACTCTGGAAGGCCCTATTGTAAAAGTACAGGGCCTTGCAGATGACCATATCTGGTTTCCTGAGGACAGCTTTTTAAATTGCTGTATGAGCTCAAGAGAAACATTTACAAGAATCTTTAGATAAATTACTAAGTGCTGCAGAAGTAAAACATTCGGAACAGATTTCTAAATACTCTTATATAAATAACTGGTGAGCGATTGAAGTAAGAAAAGGCTGCTCTTATTCTTGCTGACCCAATAGACAAGACAGCTGATGAGGAAAGTTGATGGAGAATGGGCACAAGAAAGTTAACTGCAGGAGAAATGAAGCTGACCTGCTTATTGCTATGATGCTGACTGCTACCTAGTTAGTTCTGTGAGTGACAACACCTACTTACAAAATGTCTTCCATTTAAATGGCCTTAAGGCCAGTTCAGTAATCACAAAATAATGACAAGCTAAAAATTACAACAATCACCTCCTCCAACCTGTGTATCTATAAAGAAACCATGAACTTAACATAATTTACCCAGGAAACAGGAATTAGATCTGCTGCCTCCTATTGCAGGACTCTTTACATGGAATTAAATAAGAGAATTCAATAAAAGAAATCTTGATGTAAAGTCAATTAGTATGAATAAAAGTCCTCCCTTGCCCCCCACCTGACAATTACAATAAAGCTCTATGGGGAATGCATTATGAAGAGAAGAATACCAGTGCAATTCTGTAAATGCTAAGGCAATCAGAGAATTTAATTTTGGTATGTCTAGCCAAAGTCAATTATTCATGCGCAACAGGCTGGAAAGTGACCAAGGGCTGACTCAGCAGCTTTCAAACTCTTCTGTTGAGTTTAAAAAATAAAATGAGAAAGTGGAGAGAGAAGATAGGAAAGAACAGTCCAAGAAAGGACTATAAAAAGTAAATAAATTAATACCCTCATAGTAAAATTGTAAAATCTGGGCTGTGAGTTCACTTCTAGAATGCTAGATACTCATGAAAATTTACCTAAAACCAAAAGAAGGTGGAGTAGGAGCTGAAGACAGGGGCGGGGAACAGGAGGAAGGAGAAATGGGAATGGGGAGCACAGACAGGTGAAAAATTTAGAGGAATATAGAGTTTTTCACTAGATTGAAGTAAAACTTTCTAATTAATTTAAAAACCCTCTAATATATAGTTACTATATAGAATTACCAACAGATAAATTTAGTATTTAATACTCAAAAAGAATAGTTTTATAAAGAAAGTTACCACAGGATAACTTTAGTGGATCCTAATTGTATTCATAAGTCAATTTTCAAAATTGTGATTTACATACACCCTGTCAGGCTCACATCCAGGATACAAAAGGCACACTCACATCTCAAAGCATGTGAAAAACAAGGGTGCTATAGGAAAAGGAACCCACCAATTTCTAATGACTGTATCTCTTCCTTTTTTTTGAGTCGGAGTTTCGCTCTTGTTACCCAGGCTGGAGTGCAATGGTGCGATCTCGGCTCACCGCAACCTCCGCCTCCTGGGTTCAGGCAATTCTCCTGCCTCAGCCTCCTGAGTAGCTGGGATTACAGGCATGCGCCACCATGCCCAGCTAAATTTTTGTATTTTTAGTAGAGACGGGGTTTCACCATGTTGACCAGGATGGTCTCGATCTGTTGACCTCCTGATCCACCCGCCTCGGCCTCCCAAAGTGCTGGGATTACAGGCGTGAGCCACCGGGCCCGGCCTCTCTTCCTTTTTTATATATTTAGCCCTGTCACCATTCGCTAGGAGCTTAGGTAACTTGCTTATTCCTAAAACTACATTTGCTACAACCAGGCATTTCTTTTTCAATCAAGGCTTCACCATGGCTGGTAATAGACATTGAGAAAGAGCGTGCAGAAATGGGTACGAGTGTTAGAATCTAAAAATCTAGGTTCTGAGGAGCTCACCGTCCGGCTGACTGACCATACTCAGGCCTTATTAACTTTCAGGAGCTCAGTTTCTTCACCTAAAAAAAATGAGATGGTTGGATTTGATGATCTCTAAGCTCTCTGACTTGAAATGGGGTAAATTCAGTAATTTCCCCTTTTTGAATTTTTCTCATATTTTCTTTAACAGAGTCAAATAGGAAGATTTTTCAAAACAATAAGTCATTATTTCTTATCTATAATATTCTACTTAAATATCAAACTGCTGTCGCATTTGCCAAAGGCCTCAGTGGGCAAATAATTTCAAATAACTACTAACTCTGAGTAATGCAAGTCATCTAGGATCATTGTTTACACTCTACACTGGTGGAAAGACTTTTTGTGAAAGTGAGAAATGTTTTTAATGTTTAGCTGAAACAATTTAATGATAGGAAAAGTAATGCTTTCTACAAAGTTGAATCTAAATCCAAGCCATAGATAGGAGCCATTTTAACTGCTAATTATGGTTGAGAAGCAGAAAACAAAAAGAAAGAAAAATCCTTTGAAAGTATAACAGTCTAACATTACTCCTCTGACACAAGGAGCACAGGTAAATTATCTCAGAGCTGTGTTTAATGGCTCTAATGGCTAGCTGGGTACTGGGTCATTTATTTCAGGATGCCTGAAATTTGTAATTTACTTATTTGTAAAACTCGTTTCCAAAAATCAGGCTAAGACAGTACTAAGTTACCAAGCAGGATTTTTTTTTAGATTCCAGAGTTGCTGGCCGTATTTCATATATAATTGCTGGGTTAAATGAACATATTTATTTAGCATGTATTTGATTATGGATGCCTTCATATAAACAAAAACATTTTTTTAAATAAACTAGACTAGGAAAGGATAAAAAATTGGTATCATTATTATTCTAAACATAGCAAGGCTCAAGTTTCATTACCTAAAATATACTCTTCGTAAGACTGTGGCTGCTGAATCAAATACATTCATCAGATGCAGTATTGTTTCATGGTAATTATGATACTATTTATAATGCCATGGATGTGTCCATAGGCCACTAACATATGCAGTCTTTCAGCTACAACACTCAAACGTAATTACAATGCCCCTTTCCATTGAAATATTCTATGCGTCCTGCCACAGTGACTTCATTCCTTACCAGGATGCTTGCTGAATCAGGCTGCCCCAATTACTCAGCCACAGTGCCTATGCCTATGACTAATAAAATTGGGAAATAAACAAAATTAATGACCATGACTTCCTGGCCATTTTGGCCAATCTCCTTTCTTTGGCATCTTCTGCTTTAATCCTAATACTGATTAATCTTGAAGCATTCTTGGCATAAAAAGAGCTTCACATACTGTACAAAGTCTTCAAGCCCTACAACAATATTTCCCAAAATATGTTCCAAGTGCTCTGGTCTTAGGGGATATTTCTCAAAAAAATCAGAGTATGGAGAGTTTCCAAGATCCAATACTTTTAGGAAACTTTGCATACTATACTCCCAGTCCTTAGGATTCTCCAAATGTATTCATATATTGAAGGCTCTGATAAGTCCAGAAGTAAAGAAATAGCTTATCTACATTTAACTCATGCAAAAGCAAAATCTACTTAACCATGGAGCCTATTTCATATTGCTTTGTCAAGTAAGCCTTATTAACAACTAGTGCCAAATATTTGGATGTCCCTGTCTTCATACAGAATTTGACTGCTCAGGTCCTATTCTACTAGAGACTAGTTAGATTCTGGCCAGTTAACTGGAAAAATCAATGCAAATTGAGAGGTTAATTTTGTTAATAGATTTATGTGTTACCTCTAACAGAGGGTGGTTGATTTTAACATACATTTGCAATGCATCAGCCAAAGTGCAGCATAAAACTGAGGAGAATAAAAAAATGGAATGAACAATTTACGACGTTTTTTTTTTTTTTTTTTTGGAGACGGATCCTTGTTTTGTAGCTCAGGCTGCAGTGCAATGGTGGGATCTCAGTTCACTGTGACCTCCACCTCCCAGGCTCAACTGATTCTCCTGCCTCAGCATCCTGAGTGGCTGGAATTAATTACAGACATATGCCACCACGCCTGACTAATTTTTGTATTTTTAGTAGAGACAGGGTTTCACCATGTTCCCAGGCTGGTCTCGAACTCCTGATCTCAGATAATCCACCTGCCTCAGCCTCCCAAAGTGCTGGGATTACAGGCGTGAGCCACCATGCCCAGCCACCTTGTACATGTTTCTTATTGTATGAGTAAGTACTACATCAGATCTGGAATGTCTGTACTCAAAGAACTTATATTCTGAAGCAAGAATTACAAATATCGAGTGGAGGTAATATTTGTAGACATTGAATCAAACAGTTTTCTCACCACACTAACATAAATAACTTACCTGCCTTTTGATGTTAAAAATAAAAGCCACCTGCTAAGATCTGGGTATGGAGACATGGCTGTGTATCAACTAAGTATTTGAGTAGTGATCAATACTTAATTAACAGGGTCACTGAATTGAGAAGAAGGCCTGAATTTTGATTTCTACAAAAACAGTTTCAGAGAGAGATTTTTGCTTTAAAAGTCTGACTCTTCGTAATATTTCTTCCTGTCTTTAAAGAAAGTCAAAACATGGACAAAAGCCACACATCACCTACTGATATTCATGTGAATCAAAAAATAAAATGGTAATGATGAGGATGAGTACAGGTGAGAAATGTATCTTGCTTCCCTGTTAAAATGATGACACATGTAAGGACAGCCTGGCGGCATGGTGTCTGATACTTCATCTCTGTCAGCTTTTTCTTCCCATAGTCCTTCTTCCCTCAAAAATGCTGATCAGAGAAATTTTGAAACACAAGATATTTGTGGCATTTTTTTCCAGTGGAAACCACCATTATTGCCTGTAACCTTGATCCATTTTAAGAGAGGACTACAGAATTAATCCTAAAATAAGTCAAGATAACTGATGGTAGTTGAAATCCTTAGTCTAACAAAATACTGCTTTCAAAAGACTAGTATACTCACCGATGAATGCCTTTTAAACTTACATCATGTCAATTATTTGCAACTTATGTTTATAAAATATTTGCTGGTTTTGGGGAACTCTGCAAGTTTCTTGTTTCTGATTCTTTGCTTAAACATATACAATTATGTTCAGTCTTACAAAGCACGTACTTCCTCCAGCCAAAAGGGAAATAACTCTAGTAGAATGCATTATTTTAAGAGCAGATTTTGTTGTTAGGTTGTATCACCCCGAAAGGAAAGGACAAAATTAGAAAGAGTGAATTTGTTACTATTTACTCGCCAAAGCCTCAAGGTAGTTTTATAGAGATAATCGTAACAACAGGAAATAGCATATAGTGTGGTATTGGTGTTTTTCCTACGAGCTCCTTTTCCTACTATTTTTTCCAGTGGAGAGAAATGCTAAGATTTTATCTGGATAATAAATTAAAAAGTGGTTACTTGACATTTTACTGTTTTTCTTTATTACATTTAAAGAAAATGATTTCCAAAGCCAGACAATGGTGCCATTCAATAGAAAATGATGACCTTTGATGAAAACCCTGCCCTTACTAATTTTCACATCTTCACCAACCTCCTAATCAATATGGAAGCAGCATAAATGAAGGGGAAAAAATGCTTGATCTAAATATACTTGATCTAAATCACTTCCCCCAAGTAGACATTCTCTATATCAGTTCCTAGTTCATTTCCTTCATTGCATTTTCCAATTCAAAATTACTTCTTTCTTCACCTGTTCATTGTGGCTGTGATCCCATAGGCCATAGGTTTTATACGGAAGGGAACTTTAAAGACTGAGTGACTTCCAAGTGTTATTGCTGAAGAAAGGAAAAGTTAAGGGAAGAGGGGGCAAAGGTGAATATATCTAATGAATTAGAAAAAAAGTTATAGTGCAGTCTCAAATAGCAATTAATCTCTAAATGTGACAAGCAAAAGCAAAAGTAATGCTTTTGCTTATTTTACTCCATTTTTTATTGATAATTTATTTCTAAATTATTCAGCATCTTCTCTCATTGTTCTATTACTACAGTAATTATCTACCACCTGTTGAACATTACAGTGCCAGGTACTTTACAAACAACTTTGCAACTATCTTGCAAGGTAAGGAGTCCTGCACCTGTTTAATGCAGGAAACGGAGTTACATAAAAGGGAAGCCACAAAGTCACAGAGACAGGAAGTGGCAGAGTTGGGATTTAAGTTTACTTCTGCCTGATTCCAAAGCTGTTCTCTTGTCTCTATATCACACCATTTAACTGTTCAATGGTGTGATAAAGAGGTATATTTAAGCTTTTTAAAATATCTGTCTTACCAACTTGGTAATAAACTTTGCAAAAGTAGAAGCTAAAATCTCTACCCCACTCTGTCCCTTCTCTTTCTCTTTCTCTCCCTTTCTGTGCTATCTATATACTATTCTACATCTTGAAAAGAGAATTTTTTTTTTTTTTTTTGAGACAGAGTTTCACTTCTGTGGCCCAGGCTGGAGTGCAATGGCGCCATCTAGGCTCACCACAACCTCCCCCTCCTGAGTCCAAGCAATTCTGCCTCAGCCCTCCGAGTAGCTGGGATTACAGGCATGTGCCACCATGCCAGGCTAATTTTGTATTTTCAGTAGAGACAGGGTTTCACCATGTTGGTCAATCTGGTCTCGAACTCCCAACTTCAGGTGATCCCCCTGCCTCAGCCTCTGAAAGTGCTGGGATTAAAGGCGTGAGCCACCATGGTTGGCCAAAAAGAGTAATTTTATCTTCATTTACTTTGTAGTTTATTCAACTTCTATCTCCAACAACTTAGCTTTTTCCTGGGACAAATCCCCCAGACATTTTTTATTCTCTTATAATTTCAACTTCTACCCACTAAAGTAGAACTCTAAGTTATTTACCTTAGAAGATTCAGAATTATGTATTATAAAGTTTACAAATTACATAATAAAAGTTTAAATTCATTTAAAACTTGAGTGATTATAATGCCATCAACACACTATAGGATGTAAACATTTTAATGGTGAAATATTTAAAATAAATATCTTTGAATTCTTTGAACGTTCAGATTCTGTTTGATGTATTTGTTCTCTTTATTTCCTCAAAATTACAGTCTTAATTTTTTTTTTTTTTTTTGAGATGGAGTCTCACTCTGTTGCCTAGGCTGGAGTGCAGTGGCAAAATCTCAGCTCACTGCAACCTCCACCTCCCGGTTCAAGCCATCCCCTCGCCTCAGCCTTCTAAGTAGCTGGGATTACAATCATGAACCACCATGCCCGGATAATTTTTTTGTATTTTTAGTACAGACAAGGTTTCAACACATTGGCCAGGCTGGTCTTGAACTCCTGTCCTCAAATGATGCACCTGCCTTGGCCTCCCAAAGTGCTGGGATTACAGGCATGAGCCACTAACCTGGCTTACAACCTTAAAAATTATGTATTGCTTATTGGTTCTTCACTGTAGGTTCAAGATCATTGTCAACTATGCCTGTGTGACTCCTAAACCAGATTTTACCTTCAAATTCTTGGGTGTCAGTTCCCATTTAGCATCAACACATTGAACTGAAATTAGAATGTGACTCACCATGTATTTCCAAGGAATTAATAAATTGACTCTTTTTCCTCTCCCACTATTTGGATATTGAAATTAAAGTAGCTAACTTTAAAATAATTTCTTGATTTTTAAATTCGCCTTGATCAATGTCTTATTGGCTTCAATATGACTTTTTTAAAACATAAAATAGCCCTTAAATGTACATTTTTTCATTATATTTTTCATTTGTAAAAAAAGACGTGAAATAAGATATTTGACAAGCAGGACTTTCACACTTTAGGCTGTTCAACTGCCATTGAAACTTTAATTAGGTCAAACTTGGAATCTAAAATCTTAAAATGGTATCCAGTGAAAGAGAAAACCTGAAAACATAATGCAAAGGCTTTTTTCTGAAATCCTTGCCAGTGTTTCCCTGTAAATGTTACAGCTTTCAAAGAACACTCAATATTTCCTACCATTTAAAAATCCATAATTTATTACAAATAAGTATAGTAGAAATGTTCTATTCCCTACGAATATGTTGATAAAATGGTATTTTTAAAAAATGTCTTCAAAAACATCTCAAGTAACTCAAAAGGTACATATAACATAAAAACATTCACCTCAAAATAGCCATTATTACAGCTATTTTGATAAAAATTTATGCAAAGGAAGCTACAGAGGAAGAAAGGCCAACAGGTAATGTGGATACGAAGTGAAGAACAGTTTTATTAAAATGGACTCAAGGTACCCACACTATATTAAATGAAGGTACCATATGAAATATAGCTATACTTGAAATAAGCACAGTATAAGAACTTTAAATGAAATTAAATTCATTAAATGAAATTAATGAATTTACTAAAAATGAGATAAATTTTTCTTTTTCTTGTTTTTTTAACATTTAGAGATAAATGTTTCTTAACCCCCTAAAACACATTAAGTAACAAAATATTAATGAGTTTGGGAAAAACTTACGCATTAAAAAATTGAGACCATTACTTGCTACAAAAGCTGAAGAAATGGACATATTAATGTTATATCCTATCTTCCATCCATTTGATTTTTATTATTATTTTCATTGTTCATTCATCGTTTCTATTTTATTCAATAACCACAGAGCCTGTGATTTTTAATTTTGGTTCTGAATTTACACTGATTAAAAATTTATATTCAGTTTTTTAGTTGGAATCCCTCCATACCTGAATTCTTTGTCATGATTCACCTCTTGGTAGGCTGAAATTTACTGTAGCTTTTTTGTTTGTTTTGTTTTTACAGGGTGGTTATTCAATTTTTTTTAACTTATAAGAACAATAATTTATTTGTTCATAATTATGTGAGTTAGCAAGGCAATTCTCATCTGGGCTGGCCTGGCAGATCTGAGGTCATCTGGCAGTTCTGTAGGGGCCTGATGGTCTAGGATAGCCTCATTCATTTGTCTGGCTCTTACAAGCTTGTTGGCTTTAGGATCCTCAGCTAGGACAGCACAATCCCACTCCATGTAGTCTTTCATCCTCCAGTAGGCTAGCTCAGGCATATTCACAAGTGGTAGCCTCAGGATTCAAAAAAGCAAAATGAGAGAGAAGGCCCCAGTGCATAAGAATCTTTTTAAGGCTTTGCTTACCCTATTGTTTTTCAGTGTTTTCTTGTTTTAATTTTCCTTAATGAGGGTTTATACTATTTGATGTAACTTCTTATGGGCTTGAAAATGTTTGTGCATTTGTATTTAAAAGATAACTTGGGTGGGTATAAAACCTTGGGTTATACTTTCTTGTTCTCAGAATTTTTAGACATAATTCTGTAGGATTTTGGTATCTAATAAACCCATGGGAAAACTAACCTCATTTTTCTTCCATGTGACTTGGTATTCATGCTGAATAGACACATAAATTTGTCCATTATCTTTAATGTTTACTAACCTTCCCATGATACAGAATACCATTAAAATCATATGTAAGTCTTTATTTCAGGAATTTATCTTCTACTATTTTAATATTCGAGAACACAAATTATATTTATATTGGATCTCCTTTTTTCCTTTCCACATCTTTCATCTTCCCATAATAAATGCTGTGTTTTTGTGCATTTGAATTAAATTTTATGGGAATTTTTCAAAGCTTTTTTTCATATTCCCAACTTAGTTTTCAGTCATGTTTATTCTACTTGTTATTGCTTCTAATATTTGTGTCTATGAAAGCTTTCATGTTTCTCTCCCATTTTTCTTCGGATATACATAATCTCTTTCATCTGTTTTTCACTGAACCCCTATTTTGATTCTCACAGATATTTTTTCAGGGTTTTTGTTTGTTGCTTTGTTTGCCTGTATTATATCTAGTATAATTTCCCCGAATAAACGGGTAACTTTTATCCTCATCTTCCAATGTTTCTTTGGGAAATTTCTCTTGTAATTTTTTTATATGGCTCTTTGTTCTGTTATTATCTCTTTAGTCACCTTTCTAATTGTTAGTCATATTTGATGGTTGCAGACTGAGAGAAAAAACAGAAGAGTTTGCAATCTCTGGTTTCTCTTGCTAGACTTTTTACACCATTCCTCTGTCACCAAATCTCTTATTTCCTTTTCCCAGGCCACACCTCTCCATCTGGAGTATGTGGCTAAAAACAAATCCTTTTACATCAGAGGCTTTCTATGTTATGGTTTGTACTTGCTGTCTCTTCTTACTTCTTCACTTCTCTTCATCTCTGGCATTCTCTGGCTCTGAAACTTAGATCTAAATAAGAACCCTGTCATTCTAATACAGATTCTACTTCTACCTCTCCTGGAGGCTTTAGGGATTCAAACTTGTTCCTGTGACCTTCCATTACTATGTATCTCTTCCCTTGAGTCAGGGCTCTTTTGACCCTTCAAGATTGTGACTCTTGCTTTTGGAGAACTGTTTATAATATTCTAACTAGTATTATGGCATTACAAGGAAAATAAAACACACACACACACACACACACACACACGGCCTAGAGCAGAAGATTACACATATCATTTATAAGTACATATTGTTCTTTAGAAAAGTTATTATAGCAACTAATATGTCTCATAATTGTATGTAGGCAAATATACCTCCTTCCCACATTTGCTGGAATAACCTTTGGATACAGTAACAGAAAATACAACAATGTTTTAAAACATAAAAGGGTTTATCATTCATCTTAGAAAATAAAAAGTCAGGAAGTAGTGGTATCTAATGTTGGATTACTGACTTAATGATGCAAGGCCTAATATTCTCCAATTATTTTTGGCTTATCAGCTCACGGTCCCCAGAACATATTATAGTAAGTTCTAGTTTCCTACAGAACATATTATAGTAAGCTCTAGTTGCATTTTCTAGGATCGCTTTTAATAAATGTTTAACAACGCTCGTGAATCCCAACTGAAAATCTTGATCACTTTACAGAAGTGTATATCCAAAGCCAATGTGAAGCTGGAAATATGTCAAAGACGTGATTATATGTGTCCAGATTAAGGGGACAACCAGTGAGGGCAGATACACAATGGACAGGATTCTCCAGGGATGCTGGGAATAAACTGTGATAATTTTTATCTTCCTAGGGTTCCTGAAGACAAGCAAGTAGATTTTATGTTTTCTAAGATGAAAAAGAACAATTATACTTTTTGACATAAAGGTTTAGAGAAAGTAAAGCCTGTGGAATAATGAAGGGTTTCATCATTCTCAAATGATAAAGGCAAATATGCGTAATTTCCTCAAAACTGTGAGCTGTAACGATTTATATTATACCAAATACTTTTTAAATGAAAAATCAACCTAAAGGGAAAGGGGGATAAGATACTATAGGGAGGACTGACCTGCAGGTGGGGATGTAGGAGATCTGATAGTGAGGTGGTGGCATTGCTATTCTCTCTGGGTTTCAGTTCTGTACCCATAAAATAAATGGGTTGGACTGGATGATCCCTTTCAGCTCTGAAATTCCGTGACCTTGTGATATTCCTGTGACATAGGAAGTGGATCACACACTGCAGGGTTTTCTCCTTCTGTCAGTCAGTACAGTGCACTGCACAGTGGATAAGAATGTAGGCTTCAGAGTCAGAAAGAGCTGTGTTAGATATGTGTCTACTGGGCTTGTGATTTTTGGCAAGTTACTATAACTTCTTTAAGTTTCTGTTTCCTCATATATTAAATCTAAAGGTAGTGCCTGTAGAGTGCTTGAAATGATACAGGAAGTAATGTTTGTCAAAACCGTGTATGGGTACCCCTGGGGATCCATAGTGGTTTTCAAGGCAAGTGTTTAAGAGCCCCGGTTCTGGAAAATGATACAGCTCCATGAACATAAAGCAATTATTAATTAGCAGCAAAGACATGCCATTTTCAATCTTATCTTTTCATGATTAAAAAAAACAATACTTTTCCTTTACATTTTCCAGGTAAGGAGTCTTACCAGCTCTTCTGCACTGCAATGGCCACTAAGTAATATTCCTTAAGCAATACTGTTATGCGTATTATTATATCAGCAATCCTAAATGACATAGGAAAGACATCATCTTTCATTTTCTACATGGGGAAATTAAGGCTCAGAGAAGTTAGGTGAAAAGACCAAAGTCAAAAATGCTAATAGGTCTAAGAACCTGACTCAAATTCAATCTGTCATCTGCATCTTGTATCTGTCCTTAAGGCTGTATTAAGTTGCCTCCCTCAGTTTAATAAAATTCTCTACCATTCAAAATTAAAGTTGTATATCTGTTATGTTTGCTGTTTATTTCAGTGAGTAGTTATTTCAGTCGTTAATAGATATAATTCAGTTGTTCACAGATATGCTTATTAGGATTTGTTAAAACTAAATATGTGTACATATATATGTATACACACACACACACACACACACACACACACACACACGCACATATATATATACATATAATGCCTTTAAACAATCACTGTTATCATTTCCAACAAACAAAGCAGACAATTTAAAGAGATGGAATTCTCAGACATGCAGTGCCACTTCAAAGTCCATTCACAGGCTGGGCAAAAAGTCACATTAAAACACTTGATACTGAACTGTACCATGACCTCAGAAAACACAGTGCTGCATGCTTACTCCTAAAAGCACATTTATACTTGTTGATAGCTATGAGTACAGATTCCTTCCTTTTCTTGATACAAAAGTATTAAAAGTATTAACATCATAAAGTTAAATCTGAGGAATAATTTCAAGGAAGGTAATAAGCAGGCAAAGCAGCTCAGTATAAACAAAATTTTCCTTTAAAGAGGCTAACGGTTACTCTGATATAATATCCTGAAATAGCATTTTTCCAAATGTGCACTTCTGATTTGCATGAATTTTAAAGTCGTTACTGGTGAATATGGAAAGGACACAGACTCACTCTCACAAGGATGTAGATTGATCTCTGATATCTAGCCTTCCCAGGTTGCTATTCTGGGTGTGAAAAGTTACCCCAGAGCCCCAAGGTCTAAAATCCCCCTTAATTAGGCTTTCCTAGGACTGCTGTTTGTAAACACTCTCGAGAATTTGTCTCTAAAAACAGGTGGTTAAGGACAGAGACAGAAAAGGTAGTGTAAAAGTAGAAGTCCAATGTAGAAGTCAATGTAGAAGTCCATCATTATTGTGCACTATTCATTTCACAAGAAAAAGTACTTCCTTTCCTATCATTCTTCACCATGCACACTTCAGTGCTTCACAGGTGTACAAGTACTTTTCTTAAATGTATAGCCACAGTAGGCTTACATAGATCCCTTTAAAAGTTGATGCAGCAGCGGTAATAGGTTTACACAAAAATTGTAATTTATGTCAGGCTGTTTTATTAAGAGAATCTGGGCCTCTATTTACAGCCTTAATAAACTACTACATACTTCCTAATTGTATAACCTGTGGGGTTATGGGATATGCAAATTAAGAAATATCTTTATCTGAGAACCCCAAGTGGTGCCTGTTTGTAATATATGTGTTCTTGAAATATATTCAAGACATAATTAGTTTTAGATTAAAATATTAGGGAAAATACTGTTCCTATAATCTCTTTTATTTTACACTTCAATTCCAAAATTTATAATGTATTTGCCAAACACTTTCTTTAGTAACTAATGGGAAGAATTTCTAAAGAGAGATGGTGGTAATGCTGTAATTTTTTAAAATAAAGACTCTTGTTTCATTGAGATGATGTGTGTCCTTTGTAACAACTTCAAGTAATATAGAGAAGCTTTAGAAGTTTTATTTTAAGTAATCTAAATTCCATTTACCAGAAAACAACAGCCATCTGCACCACCAAGTAAACGTCATTCAAGATATAGCTAAATGTCTACTAAGGTAGAAAAACATCAGAGAGATGTATACACACATAAGCCTTAATTTTGAAAAAATTGAATCAAATTATATATTACAGTTTAATATTTAAATGTTATATATATTTTTCCTTTAATTTGACTAAAGAAATTTTGAACTAAAAGCTGAAATTCAGGTAAATGTTTCTTAAACCCAAAGCATGTTTTCTTTTCTATAAGGGCAGGCCGAAGTTGAGTAAAAAAGGAAAAAATTTAGGAGGCTGGAATCCTCTGTGTATTTCAACATTCAGTAGTAGCGATTAACCTCATGCTATGTAGTTAAGAAAATTAACTGATAATTCTTCCAATAGTACCTTTTCGCATATTAATCATTTCCATTAATATGCTTATATTATCAGTTTATACCATTTATATGCTATTCTATAATTATAATTTTTAAAGCTGTTATTTTTTATCCATAGTTAGACAGATTTGATGCTAACCATCTTAAATTTAAGTTCCTCCATTCTTGAGCTACTGATGTTGGCTCATCATGTATGTGCACGCATGTGTGTTTAAATGAGAGCTCCAGGGTTCTATATTGTCTAGGTTTTGTTTCAGACTATCTTTCTGTTGATATTATATTTGACTGAAAATAAAACTTGAGTCATATTTCCTTTCCGTTAGAACTGTGTAGAAATTGCTTCTCTGGCTTCTCATATTATGTGGAAATTGAAAGCCAACCTTTATTCCCCTTACATGTAGCAGGTATCTTTTCCATAAATGTTCATCTGGTTGAATCTTTATTTAACCTTGGAGTTCAGGAAATAGTTTAAAATATCTCAGTATTCATTGTTCTGTCTAAAATTGTCCTAGAACAGAGTACAAACTTCAATTTGAAGATTCAAATCTTTGTAACAATTTTCTTCTTTTTACTTTTGTATTTTTTATTGATTCATTTTTTTGTTCCCTTTTCTCAGGATCACCAATTATATACATGTTGTCTCTTTTTCCGTCTTCCATATCTTTATTCATTATAAAAGCTTCATACTGTTCATACACATTTCATTTTGTCAGATTTTTTCGAACCTAGTATCTATGCTTCTGACTTTGTTTTCAATCAAGTTTATTGCAGTTGTGTTGCTTCCAGTGTCTATTTTATTTCTGTTATTTTTAAATTTCCATTTTCATTTTTTACTGAACTCTTGTTCTGTTTTCATCTGCTTTTATTCCTGTATACTCTCTTCTCTGAATTCATCTGTCTCCTTTCTGAACTCTGCTTTTTAGAATATGTATTTGTTGTGATACATGCTTGTTGTCATTTATTTGCTTGTTTTCCTCTCCATGTGTGAAAAAGAAAATGTAGTTTCATTTTTTTTGAAAATGGTAGTTTTATGCATGAATTTATCCACTGGTCCCTTTCTGATTGCTATTCCTCTTTGAATGAGACAACAACTGACCAAGTGGTACAATAGGGAGGGGAAGAGGAAGTGGATACCTGGAAATGTACTAAGGAAGTTGGCAGCCACTATTTCAGCTTACTGGCTCAAACATCTTTTCAAATATTTTGTTTCCCTAACATTGAAAGTAGTTCTTCCCTCAAGTTTTTTATTTAAGGAGTCTGCATGGATCACAGCAAGTTTTCCTACAGTGGGGTACCACCTACTTCTTCCACCTTCTTTGACAGACTGCCTGGGCCAAAAGATCAAGCGGTAGAGAACAGAATGAGGTTGTTGGAAGAAAGTCCCTCTAAGGCTTCCCTCCCCTACCATTCTACAGTGTCAGGCAGGGTATCTACATGGTTATTCTCATATCACCCAGAAACCAAGCTCTCTTTAATCAAAGACTACCAAATATTTTTGGAGAAAAGGCACCTATGTCTGAGTAAACATTTTACAGTGGGTTTCATTATCTATTTCAATATTTAGTCTATGGGCTTCATAATTTGTATCATTGTAGTTGTGAAGCTTCCTTGCTTTCTTGGAGATGACAATATTTTCCCTCTTTTTTACTTCTTTGATATTTTAGTAGGCTTTGAGAAAGTAGGAAGAAAAACAACATCTATAACAACATCTAAAACTGGAACTATATGAATATTTTATATCCCATCAAAATATATTTTATCATCAAAATGTCTGGTTCAAAATAGGGAATTTCTAATTAGTTCACATAAATTGTATCTACTGAATACCTTCTATATACAAGAAGGACCTAGACACTTGTCTAGGTGCAGGTGTCTATACAAAAATTAATGAGCCAAGAGCTGGAATCTCATGTAGCTCACAGATTTATAGCTAGTCATTGTATAATAAAATAGATGTGATAATAACTGAATGAAAAATATATTAACAGTATGAAAATATGGGATTTAATATTTTGTGATTTCCAAAGTGTTTTCAAGTCCATTTAACTAATATTCATTGAAGGCTGACTATGTTAGATCTAAAAACATTACTAAAATTGACAACTTCAAATAAACTAGGCTGAAGGGGGTTAGGTTATTTGCCAAGAACGTAGTGACATAGAGAAAGACTGTTTCTGATTACAATCTAGGATTCTTTTTACCACATCCTGTTGACCTGGAAAGAAGAACTGAGTTGATCATGTGGAACAAAAAGAAATCTACTCTGTGAGCCATGATTGGTCCTCCATGTACCATGCTGGCATCCACAATCTGCCTTTTGTGTGCCACACTGGGATCCACAATCCATCCTCTATGGTTTGTCCTTTAAGAAATCCATGGTTTCTACTTTAAGAAATATACTGTGATTCACCCTCTTGCAGTAATAGAAACTCATATGGCTCTAACTACAATACCAGCCCTAGTTTTAATGTTCGGATGTGGAGATGTTTGAAAATATTTCTATCTTACAGGACAGCTAGTAGGTTAATCAAAAAACTTGACAAAATTTGATAACACAAAATCATCTATATGTATGTATGTGTATATATATACATATATATATATGTGTGTGTGTATATATATATATATATATATATATTTTTTTTTTTTTTTTGAGATGGAGTCTCACTCGGTCACCCAGGCTGGAGTGCAGTGGCAGGATCTCAGCTCACTGCAACCTCTGCCTCCAGGGTTCGAGCGATCTCCTGCCTCAGCTTCCTAAGTAGCTGGGAATACAGGTGCGTGCCACCATGCCCAGCTAATTTTTGTATTTTTTTAGTTGAGATAGGGTTTCACCATATTGGCAAGGCTGATCTCAAACTGCTAATCTGAAGTGATCTGCCCACCTCTGCCTCCCAAAGTGCTGGGATTAAAGGCGTGAGCCACTGTGCCTGGCCTGTGTGTGTGTATGTATGTATGTATGTATGTATGTGTGTGTGTATACATCATATATTTTAACTTAAAATTAATACATGTTCCAAGTGTTTATGGTAAGGCCAAGAATTTGTATTTAAGCAATGGTTCACTCACTGTAAATAAGTACTTTTCTGTCTTTTCCACTTTCATTTATTTTTATGTAAAATAAGAGCATAAAGGCATATGAGGTCAACTACACTAAACTTCTATGTTTTATGAGGTACTTTACTCTCAGTTTTCACCCATTCCTGATTATTCCTGATTCCTAATTTTCTCACACATCTTTTTAAAGGCAACTCTTCTTAAGTCTTATCAACATACTCAAATTGGTTATAAATGTACAAAATCACATTTGTATTTTGCATTTCTAGTGTGTTACATGATATTTAATTAAATTATATAACAAAAATGAATACGACTGTTATAAACATGTTTGGGAACAAATAAAGCTGACCTTGAATAAGGTTTCAGCTCAGCTGTGAGAGCAGTAATAGACCCACTAGTGCTGTTATCTAGAGATTAAGTTTATGGGCTCTGGAGCCAGACAGCCTGGGTGTGAATCCTGATCCATTACCTACTAGCCTTTTTAACCATGGACAAGTCACTTAAACTTTCTGTGCCTCAGTTTCCTCATAGGCAATATGAGAATGATAATAAAGTTTTGTTGTGAAGATTAAAGGAGTTAATTTGAGCAAAGCACTTAAAACAGCACGTGGAAGGTGTTAAGTGCTTTGTATAAATATTGGATATTATTACTACCTAGGCATTCAGTGTACAAGAGATGCCAGTCAAAGTGTTTCGCAGATGGAATGGAAAACACTAGCTAATCTGGCAAGTGGTTTAAACAGAAGCTAGTAAGACAAACTCTTATTTTCAGTATTAGTTTAACTAGTGTTCCTTATTAGACCATAAGTATCCTGACAGCAGGAATTAGATCTGTTCCATTCATGTTACATATCTGATGAATACAGTGCATGCACTTACTAAATATTTAACAGTTAATTAATGAATCAAGTTCAAATATGGTAGGATAAGGTTTTTACAACATAATATCAACACTATCTTGTAAATATGTGTTACTTGACACTTAAAAATATTCTTGCCCCCTTTTTTTTTTTTTTTTTTTTTTTTTTTTGAGATGGAGCTTTGCTCTTGTTGCCCCTGCTGGAGTGCAATGGCGCAATCTCGGCTCAACCGCAACCTCCGACTCCTGAGTTCAAGAGATTCTCCTGCCTCAGCCTCCCAAGTAGCTGGGATTACAGGCACGTGCTACACCACACCCAGCTAATTTTGTATTTTTAGTAGAGACAGGTTTGTTCACAAACTCCCAACCTCAGGGGATCTGCCCACCTCTGCCTCCCAGAGTGCTGGGATTACAGGCTTGAGCCACGGTGCCTGGCCTCTTGCCTCTTTCCTAATTGATACTAGTAAGAATTTTATAGTATATTTAATTATTTCCACTTTATAAATAAGAAATATGGAGTACAAAGAGGTTGAGTAATTTGTTCCAGGTTACACAGTGTGAGTCATTGATATAGCTGGGGCTCAAAGTCAGGACTCGTCTCGAGGTCTCCCTATATAATGTCATTTCCTCAACATAAATAGTCTTAAAATAACCTCAGTTCATCCTTTGTCTCCATGAATACCATCTCCCTGTTTGTCCTATTTGACTTTTGATGCTCTTTACTCACTTTAAGTTCAAATTCTAAGCATCCGTTTATGAAAAAATGTTTCTCTTCCGTTCTTGCCTAATTTTCTTCATTGCTGTAACTCTATCATAAAAACAGCCAAGCATGAGATTAAATGCAGTTTATGAAATAAGAACGTCACTTGTTTAATTTGCTTTAAATACCTCACCTGTGATGCATTTAACAACATAATTGTGTTAATACCAGTATCACTGCTTTCCCTCACTGTGTCAAGAAGCACAGTAGTTTAGATTCTACCAAGGTCACCTTCTCTTGCAGCTCAGTCCCAAATCACCTTACAATAAAAAACACGTTGTCAAAATCAATGAATGGACAGAATTATAGTATTTTTTATAATCATAGCTTAATGAAATCAAATGGCTGAGCCACCTCAATCTAAGCCAATCTTTAAAATATCATCCTAACAAATGAAGCACATAAGTAAAGAAGTGTTATGTGGGAGGGGAAGCAAGGGGTTGACAAGAACTCAAATATACAGCCTCATGTTTAATTGTATTATTAAGAGCTCAAGAGCTCCTTTATATTCATAACCATTCTTAATAACATGTCCCTTCTAAGATTTTATTATCTTCTTTCACGAATGGATGGCAGCAGGATATTGCAACTTACCTCATTGGTAGGTAAGGTTATGTAGGGCTCATCTCTGTTCACTTGCATGGTCTAACAATTTATCCCATCTCTAAGTTTCACAATAGCTCTAAGCAACAAATATTTACTAAATTTTATTATGTCTTATACACTGTATTGGGCACTATAAAGAATCAAAGATTGTTTAAGGACAGACCCTTATTTCAACGAAGTTAAAATGGAAAATTCAGATTTGGATATCAAAAGTTGTTTAAGGGGAAAATGAGCTCTAAAACTTGGGTTTTAATAAGGCATAATGAAAATATAGTCAAGACTGGGCATGGTGGCTCACGCCTGTAATCCCAGCACTTTGGGAGTCCAAGGCGGGTGGAACACGAGATCAGAAGTTCAAGTCCAGCCTGGCCAACATGATGAAACCCTGCCTCTACTAAAAATACAAAAATTGGCAGGGCACGGTGGCATGCACCTCTAGTCCCACCTACTCAGGAGGCTGAGGCAGAAGAATTGCTTGAACCCGGGTGGGAGAGGCTGCAGTGAGCAGAGATCATGCCATGGCACTCCAGCCTGGGTGACAGAGTAAGGCTGTCTCAAAAAAAAAAAAAAAAAAAAGAAAAGGAAAGAAAATACAGTCAAAATAGATTAATTCTAATGGAATGACCATGTAAGTTTCAGGGAGAACGTAGTATTTGACGGTTTCCTAATTAGTAGGGTTTGAACAGAGGGGCTTCAGATGAAGAGATGAGAATGACTAATTCATGGAAGAGGAAAATTAAGGGACCTCAGGAATAAGAGTGTGACATTATGGCTAACACTTATATTACTCGGAAGATAGTGTGAGAAAAGGATAGAAGTCCAGTTAAACCTTGATATGGAAAGTCAGAGATGCCAACTGAAGCGTTTGCCCTTACTTGACAGTTAACAGGTATTAAAACTTCTCTTTGTTTCGTTTTTGCAATGGGATGATTACATACATTTTGTAACTATTACTCTGACAGGGGGAGATAAAATGTGATGGAAGAGGAAGGCCAGTCAGGCTACTGAAAGCAATTTAGGCAAAAGTAACAAGATCAGAAAAAGAAGTTCCATTATCCAACATTATACCAGGAAAAAAAAAAGCTCAACCTTGTCAATTATTAAGCAAAGACATATACAGAACATAGTACCATTTCACACATTTAAAATTAGCCAAAACTTTAAACAATGATCCTGAAGTTAAAATGTAAGGAACATTTGTATATAATCAGTGAATAAATCATTAAATAATACTTTTGGAAAGAAATTTGATAACATATTTTAAAAGTCACATGAAGCTTTTCATATATATTTTACTGAAAATTTAAAATACCATTCATACAAAAAGAGTCACTGTCGTGTTATTTGTAATAAAAAAGTATTAAAACCATCCTAGATGCCTGAAAAAATTATAATAAAAAATTTGATGGGTTGTTATGTAGCTATCAAAATTATAATCGTGAAAGTTATGTAGTGATATGAAAACATGTAAAAATGGAATAAAACTATATTTATTATATACTCTGAAAAAAATGGCAAAAGTACATACAAAATTAAAAGTTGTGATGCTAAAAATTTCCTCTAAAGATTTTTTAAATTCAAAAAATGTGCATGATACATAATTTAAAATATTAATGAGATGCTGAATTAGGACAATGGCAATCCAAATGAAAGGAAGTATTATAAAGAGAAACATGTAGAAATAAACAAGAGTGAAGTCCTAGGAGTTTGAAAGGATGAATGAAAGGGGGGATGCAGACTTAGAGGCTGAGAGCCTGGGAGAATAGTCAGAGAATTTAAGTAAACTAAAAATGTTTATTCATGCCAGTTAAAGCAATCAAGTACTGCTCTGATTGTTAAGAGACAGACCTTGCAATAGACCTTTCCTACACATTTGGAAATATGAAGTGTATTTCTAAAGAAATATCAGTGCTAAGATAGGAAATTGGACTTTCCCTAAAGTAGCTTATATTTAAAGCCAAAGGAGTGGGAAAATTTTTTTACCAAATTTAAGGATGTGGAGCAGGAAGAGAAGACAACTTTGGAAAGAACATGGAACAACACTTCCAGTATAAAAGACAGAACATTCAAAAGAACTACGGAAGCACCCTGCAAATGAATAGTCAGTGTTAGAGATCCATGTTAGCATACTGTCATGGCAACTGAGAAAAAGCTTTCTGTATGCACGCACATGTGCGTGTGTGTGTGTGTCTGTGTGTTTTCTATGAAGGAACATGTTATCCATATATTATAGGGAAGTAGGAAAGGAATACTGGAAAAAAGGATCATAGAAGCTGGCTACTACAAGATCACCCTAGAAAAGTAGTTTTCACAGACTAACAAGAATAAAATTTTCAAATATGACAAAAGAAATAGCAGGAAGATAGGAAATAGAAGGAATTTAAACTATGCCTTCAAAAAAGTGAATTTAGTAAGGTTGCAATGTACAAAGTCAATATACAAAGGTAAGTGTACTATTTTTTACCAGCCACAAATAACTGGAAATTTGAAATATACACTGAAAACAAAATTTTCTGAGTGAAATTTTAAAAGACTGAAATAAATGGAGAGGTATACTATGGTCAGTGATTGAAATACTCAGTATTTTCCAATGTCACTTTTCCCCAGTGGAATCTATGTATCTAATTCAATGCCAATAAAAATCCAGGTAGACTTTTTGTAGAAATTAACAAATGGATTCTAATATTTGTGTGGAAATACAAAGAACCCAGAACAGTCAACTAAAGGAAAAGATGCTATGGTAAAGTTAAGATAATATTAAGACACTAAGTAATCTACAGTGAACAGGCTACAGATGATAGAGACCCAGGGAATATGAAACTGCTGAAAAAGTTTTCTGTGGAGTAGAATAAGGCCTTCCTCCATGAAAAGTTTCCTCATGGTTCTTCACGCTTCCTGAAGTCAAGAACTTCAGGAAAGAGGCTGGGTGTGGTGGCTCATGCCTGTAATCCCAGCACTTTGGAAGGCCAAGGCGGGCGGAGCACCTGAGGTGGGGAGTTTGAGACCAGCCTGGCCAACATGGAGAAATCTGTCTCTACTAAAAATGCAAAATTAGCCAGGCATGGTGGCACATGCCTGTAATCCCATCTACTCAGCAGGCTAAGGCAGGAGAATCTCTTGAACCCGGGAGGCAGAGGTTGCGGTGAGCCAAGATCACGCCATTGCACTCCAGCCTAGGAAACAAGAGTGAAACTCCATCTCAAAAAAAAAAAAAAAAAAAAACTTCAGGAAAGAAGCATCAAACTTCAGCAATAATTCCAACCTCTGACAATCCACCAGACTTATCCATGGATCTTCATGGATCTTCTATAAATAAAGATGACTAAAGTCTACCCCTAGAAATGGTTAATAGAATATCTCCAACATAAGAGGTCTATGATAATACATGATTTTTCCACTTCTCATACCCAAGTGAAATTCTAATGCTCTCAGACAAGATGATGATCTTCACCTTGGAAAGACCTGAAGTAGGAATGTTAATTCCTGTCTCTATACTGTCATTAGAACCTATGGAGAAAAATTGGGTTAATATGTATTGATCTATTTCAGAATTACTAATCTTCTTAGAAAAACATCAGGGAAAATTTACATATAATATAAATTGCTAAAACACAAATGGGATTTTATATAACACAATATACAAGGAAGTATATCAGACTGCAAGGTTAGGACACATGAGTTTTATAATTTTGCTACAGGTTGTGTAACTTTAGGCCCAATGACACTCAGTACTTGGATTGTGTTACTATGAAATTCATGGGTAAGAAGTTGGGCTAGATAATTTCTATGGTTATTTTTGGGTTATTACTCAATTTCTAAACCTTAGAGTCTATATTAGTTTCCTCATATTACCACAAAATTAGTGGTTTTAAACAGCATAAGTTTATCATCTTCTGGAGGTCAGAAGCCCAAAATCAGCCTCACTGAGCTAAAGTCAAGTCAGCAGGACTGTGTTCCCTCCAGAAGTTCTAGGGTAAAATATGTTTCCTTGTCTTTCTATCTTCTAAAGACTACTACACTTCTTGGCTCCTGGATCCTTCCTCCATCCTCAAAGCCAGCAATGTGGCATCTTCAAAGTTTTCTCTAGCTGCTTCGGTCATCACATTGTGTTTTCTTAGAGTCTAACTTGACTGCTCTGTCTTTATATTTGTTCTCTCTAACCATGACCTTCCTGCCTCCCTTTTATAAGGACTTTTGCAAGTGTATCATTGAGCCCACCTGGATAATCCAGTATAATCTCCCTATCTCAAGATCTTTAGTCATTCTGCAAAATCTCTTTTGCCGTGTAAGGTAACATAGTTGCAGGTTCTGGTGATTAGGAAGTAAACATCTTTGAGGAGTGGAGGGTATTATTTGGCCTTCCATACGACCATATTAATATATACTTCAAAGTCATTATGTTTCAGAGGTATGCTATGAAATAATTTTCCTAACTTTGAAAGAATCAACAAAATGAACCATATATCTACATGGGTTGAAACCAGAAAAAATTTACCTTAGAAAAATAAAGAATGTATGCATTGATCTTGTTATTGCTCAGATATTGGTAAATTATTTATTTGGAAACCTACTAAACATTCTTTGGCATGTCATTGATGTTGCTTTAAATATTTTATAATTTGCTCAAAAGTTATTTATAATCAATATTAATGAATTTTTTTTAAAATCACAAGAAATATTTTTCAGTATCACCCATCAATTGGTACTGAAAGTAGTTACCAAATACTCATTCTGCTAACTAAATTCTGGTATGTATATTTGCATTTTTTAATTGTTTAACTCAAAAGCCTATTTTGTAACCCTATGTAAAAAAAAAAAAAAAAAAAAAAAAAAAACTCCCCTCCCCAAACTAAAACAAAAAGGGTTTTATAAAAGCCACATATCAAATTTTTTACCTCCCCTATATAATTTTTTAATATACTTGTTCACTCCTAAGTACAATGCTTAGGAAAATAAGATCATAGATTACTAATGACTCAGAAATTCCAGACTTCCTATATAATAATATAAGCAAGTTTATTACAAGGGTGAAAATGTATTTTGCATCTTGTTATTTGCAATGTTACTGAGAATAGTTGGGTTTCTGACTTTTTTCTTTAACCCCTGGAGGAAGAATATTTTAAAAATCTATATGGCAAGTTGAAACACTCTCTAAAGCACTGTATCATTACACAACAACAAGAAGTATTGTTCTTAGTTATATTTTGAAAATCCAGACAAGTTATAATGCCTATTAACATACGTTCTTAATTTTTATTCAAATACCGATGACCATCTGGCAATCCAGATTCAAGAAGAGTTTTATGAAGATGACTTAATATTTTTGGAAGATTTTGTAAACATACATGCTATCAATAGAACTAATGAATTATATTAAATGATATTTAAAATAAAACACAAATAGGAATAAAGAAAGAAACACATAACAAAACATAAAAGAAAGAAAGCAGTGTTACATAAGTAATAAGGAAAATTTTTAAATCATCATAAAGCTAAGAGAGAAGACATTCAAAAGGAAGATGCCTTCACATAGCTCCTCAAATATCCGTCAAAATTATCTTTCAAGAAATAACAGTCTTCTGAACATTCATGTTGATGGGAAAGGAGATTAAACCCTGCGAGGAAACCAATTTCTTCATAAAGTGTCTCTTTCAGTTTGAGCCACCAGTGAGGGAAAAGTATGTGGATGCCCATTATTAATGTTCATTTAAAACCTCTTCTGTCTGGTTCTTAGTTGTTCAGAATTTATTGACATAAGGAGATATGTATGAAAAATGAAACAAACTCTTCTCCCGTGTCAACTGAAACAGTTCAGAAAGCTAAAATCTACAAAGCTTATTTTCCTCTTATATCTCCTTAACTCTGAGAGGTTGTAATTTAAGATCACATTAAAATAGAAACCATTTAGAAGAAGGGTCATGCTTTCTTTATTGTTCTGTACAAGAGACAGTTAATTCTGGGTTCTCAGAAAAGAAATGACGGTAAAATACGTCCTCTTACCAATTCACAAATAATTTCAAAGGACTTAGCCAAATCTGAAAACTCCCTGAGAGCACAGATTTTTGCCTTATACTTCTTTAATATCCTCTATAGCATCTCCAGAATTCTGCTGATGGAGTGAATGCTCAACAAGGTGAGGAGGCAGAAGAGGGAAAGGAGTATCAGAGGTAAAGGAAGAAAACAAAAGGAGGAGGGATGAGGAAAGGAAGGATGAGAGGAGGAAAAAAAGGATAGAGCTGAATGAGTCACCTAGATCTTTTTAATTCCCCTCATGGAACTTACTGAAAGTTTTACATCTGACATGCAACTGACATCATTCTAAAATTGGTATTCCTGGATTACTTTAATGACTCACTGAGAAAATGCTTAATATATATATTTCTGTCAATTACAATGACTTGCCTTTTTTTATTTTAGGACATTTTCATATAATTGTCCATAGGTATTTCTGACATTGCCTAGGACATATAATATGTCCATCAGAGTACCTGCAGAGTATATTCATTTTTTCCTTTTCAAACATTAGAATTTACACTGATAGATATTTGCTGTTTGCTTCTAAATGATAAGTTCTTAAACTAATGTCATAATGATGATGATATCACTTTATGTTTGTTCAGTACTTTTTAGTTTATAAAGTCTCCACCTGTTTTCTCACTTGACCCTCATAACAACCCTGTGAAGCAAGTAAGGTAGTTGGTATTAACTGTATTTCTTATGTGAAAAAGACCGACTGAAGTTCAGAGGAAACTATCCAAGGTCACACTGCTATATTCATTAATTCTTCTGATCCTGAGACATTTTGCTTTTCTGATGAGTGTATGCTGCACTGCGCTGGACAACTTTATGTGGAGCCCAGCCTTTCCTTTTCACTGGAGTTTTCCTATCCACTCTCATTTCTTCGGTTTTGTGGTTTGTGGTTTGTTGTTGTTGTGTTATCTTGTTTTGTTTTTTAATATAATGACACCAGCAGATAAATTTAATTTTGTCTTTATGGCAACAATTGTATGGACTGACTCTGAAGTTAAAAAACAGATTTGGAGAGCACCTATCATCCACAGCTTGCATGACTTCCAGTATTTGATGTTTCTCAATCTAAAAATTTGGGTTTTGACAATCAGTCTTTATTTTTTTTTTAATCTAGAAGGTAGCACTTGAGAGTGGATGGCAGCTGGCAAACTAGGAAGTAGTCTTTAGGCAAGTAGTCAATGAAATCGAGGAGATATTTTGAAAATAGAATGGAGTTATATCAAACAGCATGTGGAAAGAGAATTTTCCAAGCCAAGAAGAAGTCAGAGATAACTGATACAACAAGCTATTTCTACCTTTTTTTTTAAGTTCTCCGAGTTTATTTTCCCTTAATATTTAGCAAACTATTTAGAACGTTTAAAATCTAAAAGGATTAAGGTCTTCTAGGAAAAATGAAAGCAGGCTAGTGAAATAATTTTAGCATTTTTGAGGTTTCCTCCCAAGCAGTCTACAAGTAATTACATCAGGAATATAGGAAATCTCTCGATAGACTATTAGCAGTTTAGTATTAAAATATCAAAATTAATGAGTCATTTTAACATTTTGGTGCAAGCATAAGGCAAAACTCAACTTTTTATTCTACCACATGTTTGGAAATTAGAGTACCTCAAAAAATCACAGCAATCATATTGCAACTCCCCACTAAGTGTTTTCTCTGCGCTTTCCATTTATAACATCAGACTAGTCCAGGAGTACATGTGGATGTAAAGAGCACACTATGGTGAGTTCAAAGGGTATACTTTGCTTATCACTGATCTTTCTTAATATCTCTCTACTGTTCAGTGTAATCACATCTTTTATTAGCTGAGATTCTGTTCAGGCCATTACTCCATAAGCTAAATATTAAAAGCTTTCTGAAAGGTTCACTAATATATTAAGTGTTCTTAAATAAAACATGAATTTCAGTTGAAATAAGAGGTTTCAACTAAACAATTAAAACAAATCCCAAATCCAGTTAGAGGCTATTAAGCAAATTTATAAGCAAATAGGGTCATGAATATTTTGGAGCTGGTTCAGAGCAGGTTGATCGATAAATGGGAAAGACCTATAAAGAGAGGTTAAAGCAGTTAGCATTTGGTCATGGTTGAGGGTTGGTTTCATTACTGTCTTAGGAAAAGCCCAATGACCAGTGGGTCTTCATCTACTTGAGTCAAGTATACACACACGCAAATGTTATTTAAGCTACACCACTTAAGATTTTGAATGTCATGGGTGAGTTTTAACATTGGATTATTTAACACTTCTGTAGGTTACAAAAGAGAGGTTTGGGATGGCTTTTTCTGGTTGCCATTAAAAATAAATTTTAATTTTCCCAAAAGATTTAAGTGCGGCTCTACTAAAGCCTAAAGCAAAAGATATTTTTACAAATTAACTTTTAACTCTGTGATTCTGTATCAAAAACCAATACCTGAGATGTCCAATAAGGTAGCCACTAACCTCATGAACCTATTTAACTTTAATTAAAATGAAAAACACAGTTCCTCAATGACGCTAGAAACCATGCTAAATAGCCACATGTGGCTACTGGAAACTGTATTAGACAATACAGATGTAGAACAGCCCCATGGTTTGCAAAAGTTCTGTGGGACAACACTGACCTATCTAAACATTTTCCAAATGCCTCATAAATGCGTAAGATATTTGTGCCCCATATTTCAAACACCCTGATAGGTAAATAAAATAAATTTTAAAAAAATCTTATAATAATCATATAGAAGGTATATTTTAGTCATCAAAATAATCTATTTCCAGTGTTTAGCTAAATTAATAACAAGCTTGCACTAAAGCACCAGTTGGATGGTTTACAAGAGAAGTGAGACATTCATTTATTGCATTTTATACTTAGCAGCTTGACTTTAAAGCATTCTACTCTACAGAATGGTGCTCTTGTTAAACAATGTTGAAAGTTAAGGAACATTTGAAGTAGAGCTCTAAAATAATCTGCACATGCTTTCATTTAATTTATAAACTTTTGAAGCACTTTTAAAATACTCTCAATTATAAAATTAATGAAATATTTAACTAGGTCACCAGGTAAAAATTTAGGCCCTGTTGTGAATTAAGGACTTGATCCTGAGATATATATATATATATATATATATATAAATAATATATTCACACCCATATATAAAAATGTATATATTCATAAACTAATACTGAAGTGCCCCAAAGGAGAGATTTTATATACTGTACATAATAATTTTATATATTTTTTTGAAAATAAAAGTCTGAATAATTTTGTGTATCTTTATGAAGATATTATATAGATCAATATATTTGTTTATTGCCATTATTATTTCTCCATAGGGATAATGAAGCTGAGGTAGAAGAGATAATTTAATCCAGGATATAAAATAATACAGGCCTGGATGGTGGCTAATGCCTGTAATCCCAGCACTTTGGGAGGTCGAGGGGGCGGATCATGAGGTCAGGAGTTCAAAACCATCCTAGCCAATGTGGTGAAACCCTGTCTCTACTGAAAATACAAAAATTAGCCGGGGGTGGTGGCAGGCGCCTGTAATCCCAGCTACTCAGGAAGCTGACGCAGGAGAATTGCTTGAACCCAGGAGGCTGAGGTTGCAGTGAACTGAGATTGCGCCACTGCACTTCAGTCTGTGTGACACAGCAAGATTCTGTTTTGGAAAAAAAAAAATTACAAAACTTAGTTGTGTCACACATAGCCTCTGAACACACATTTTACACCATCATACTCGCCTTCTGTTTTCACATGTTTGTAAAGAGTTTAAACTAGATGACTTCAAAAGTAACCTGTACTTAGTAAAGTTTTATTATTCCAGGTATAAATAAAATCTTCTGATTTATATAAATTTATATATATATATATATCTATATATAACAATACATTTGTCTAGGTCCTTTCCTAGTAAAATTGTTCCACATCAAATGAGGTAGAAATTCACAGGTTTACATTTTTCAGAACCTAAAGTACAATTTAAAAAAATAAAACAGCCTTAAAGGTGGACCACTACATAGTATGTAAGTTTTATTGTATTAAAACATACCATTATTGATTTTTTTTTTACTTTTCTCCATTTCTAATAAACTTTAGAAATAAGTCTCAGCACTTTTAAATGGAATAATTTTAACAATAAAATTGTGAGGGTTATTCTAGTGATCAATTCTTTGTTAAATGTAAATGCTCAATAATTCTATTCTTCTCCTCAAGTAAAAATAAAAAAATCCACTGAGAATGTTTTCTAAAAAAAAAAAAAAATTCAGTAACAGAAAAAAGAAAAAAAGCAAGAAGTCAAGTGGTTTGCAGATAATAGAAAAAAATCAGTGTGAGATCTAAGAACATCATTCGTCATCTTCACTCCTGACCACATTATCCCTTCCTACTATTCGTTGTGCTTACCACTAATGTATTGAATTAACATGAGCTCACTTTGAAGATTTTCAAGAAAATTTATCATTTTACTGATAATTTAATAAGGCAATACTGTTAAGTAATATCACCAAAAAAAAAAAAAAAAAAAAAAAAAAAAAAAAAACCTGCCAGGGACTACTTAGGACCTTTAAGAGGACATAATGTAACAGCACTTTTACAGAAAGTCAAGTTATTGGAACTTAGGTGTTGGAGGTTTGAAATATGCCAGTCAACCTGGTAACAAAACTGTCAGAATTAGCAAATTGAAATTCACATTTTGAGAAGACTAGGACCTTAGTTTCTGCTCAAAGATAATGTAATTCTTGTGTTAAAGATCCAAGAAATGAGTGTGAATTACTCTGTTCTTAGAGTTCTGCAATGTCACAAGATCAGAAAATCATAAAGCAAGAAGGACAGATCAGAGGTCACTTTGAGCAGCCTCTTTTATCAGGCCACAAAACATACTTACCCCATGCAATAACGACATTCTAATTCCAGTCTTTACCAATAGTAACAATTACTTTAGAATTACTTTTTAATCTTGGAATCCTACAATTCTAAGTTCTAATAAAACTATACGGTTTATATAAAATGGTTTATAGCCATGCATAATTTGTCTACCTTCTTTTCCAGTAAAATGAGGAAGGTCATGTACATTTCATATTTTAGCTCGTGAAATCCTCACCATTTTTTCCCACAAGGGTTGTTTCTATCTCATATGTGAGAGCCTGAGGCCTAGATAAAATATACAACTTGCCCGTGTACACACAACTAGCAACTTGTTTTCAGCCAAGATTTAAAGTCCGGTACTTTGACTTCAAAACTGACATTGTTATACATTGTGCTTCATTGCTTTTCTATTTTTGTTTCTTGAACAAGGGTTACCTATGCAGAGGTAACTGACATAAGTAAAGTAAATGTGCCTACTTTCCTCAACAGCCCATATCAACGTTTAATAAAATCATATTTAGTGGGTTGATTTCCAAAATATAAGTTCATGTTACAAAATTTAAGAGGAGGAAAAATGAAAATGGGTGAGATTTGTGGAGGTCCTGCAAGTTAATGAGAAGATATCAAAAATGTGGCAAAAATCATGTCCACAGATTTCTTTATGTTTGCCTGACATACTGCCAGGTATTAAGCATCAGAGAGATGTTATTGATGTTTTATCTACAGTTACAATTTTACACGTGGAATTCAAAGGCAGTTAACAGAACATTATTCAAATTGAATCTGTCATATTTAAGGCTTCTAACTTCATTATATAATATCCTATGTTAAAGAAGACAAATAATCAAATGTCTTCGATGTGTAAAACCAACAAAAACAATTTTCCTTTTATTATGTGTTCTCAGTTCAATTAGCTCCCCTATAAGAGCACACTGAATCCTTGGCTCTCAGCTACTAACATATAAGCTTTTTCTCTACATAAAAACAACCAATGTTTTGGTATTGCATAATGACATTTTTCTATTTAGTTTTCAGCACACTATGGAGTTTGAAGTGATTCGGAATGGCTGGCTTTTGAAATTCCTTTGAACTAAATCACCTTCATTTTTACTTGAATTATGTTACAGTACTTTTATCAATGCCTAAAGCAACAAAGATAATAGCTATTTTTTTCCCCAGGAGGCTTTTGGAAACTCACATTTTTTAAAAATAACTATTTTAACAAAAATAAATTGAAGGAAACCGACTGATTTTAATTTTAGGGATCATTTCTTTCAAATATATGATCTTCAAGTCCTCTTGAATTCTGAGCTATTTTGAAATCAAGTTGTATTTGTATAGGGCCTTCTCTCTGAGGCATTCAAAGTGTTATGTGAGGGTGCTTTCCAGCTTCAAAAGCATTAAGTCTTAGGTCTTAACCACATTCCCACATGTGCAAATCTTTTATCACTGTTGCTCATAGCACGGTTATGCAACACAAATCTTGATGCTTCTCTCCTATCAATTTTTGAGGAAATTTTTGAAGAGTTGCCCAAATCAGATTATTTTCTATACATCAATGCATGGTCAGAAAAAATTTACCCAAAAACCGTTACTGTACACTGTACCAAAACAAGATGTAAATAAAAGCTGAGTGCAGTAGAAATAGTTTCCTTCTACTACTTACAACACACAAAGTGCCTAATCTGTGCTGAGCGCTGCTCTAACTACATATTGTAACTCATTTAATCCTCACAACAACCCTATCAAGTTAATACTACTATTATCCCCATTTCAAAGAGAAGAACACTGAGGACAGATCCTAAAAGGTGGAGCTCAGATTCAAACCCAAGCAGTCCACTTCTAGAATCTGCATAAGTAACTTTTGTTCTATACTGCTTTTTTTTTTTTTTTTTTTGGGATGGAGTCTCACTCTGTCACCCAGGCTGTAGTGCAGTGGTGTGGTCTTGACTCACTGCAACCCCTGCCTCCCGGGTTCAAGCAATTCTGTCTCACTCAGCCTCCTTAATAGCTGGGATTACAGGCTTGCGCTACCACGTCTGGCTAATTTTTGTATGTTTAAGAGAGACAGGGTTTCACCATGTTGGTCAGGCTGGAATCAAATTCCTTACCTCAAGTGATCCACCTGCCTCGGCCTCCCAAAGTGCTGAGATTACAGGCATGAGCCACCACGCCTAGCCAATACTGCTTCTTAAAAGGAAAAATAAGCTGACACACAGTTAGAATTGCAGCCAAACCAGTGCTTTTAATTACCTAACTAGTGCCAATGGACTAGTTTCCTATCCTTTCCCATCCTGTACTATCCTTTACCTGTAAAATCAAGTCCAGGGCAACCAAGCTTATTTTCTTTACCCACACTGAAGCTTATGCTATGTAATCATTTGAGAAGCAATCATGTATTCAGTCATTCAAGAAGCACAAATCAACTGCCTTTTATGTGCCTCACACTTGAAGTGATAAGGTTACAATAACCAATAAAATTTCCTGGTTGCCCTCAGGGAGCTGATATTTCCTCTCGCAATACTTCTATGTCGGTTGATGATCTATCACATCTTCTAGTGTCCAGCGCCTATGCTCTCTAGTGTCCTACACTCTCCTTTTCTAGTTCCTGGGTATAGGCATCATTTCAATCTCCTACCCTCCATTATCATGTTTAGTTTCAACTGCTTCAACGCCATCATCCTAATTCAGGTCTTTACTAATAACCTACAATTAAATTATTAGAATGGCCATGTGTTGGCTGGGTGCGGTGGGTCATGCCTGTAATCCCAGCACTTTGGGAGGCCGAGGCGGGTGGGTCACGAGGTCAAGAGATCGAGACCATCCTGGCCAACATGGTGAAACCCCGTATTTACTAAAAAAATACAAAAATTAGCTGGGCATGGTGGCAGGTGCCTGTAGTCCCAGCTACTTGGGAGGCTGAGGCAGGAGCATTGCTTGAACCGGGGAGGCAGAGGTTGCAGTGAGCCACACTTGCACCACTGCACTCCAGTCTGGTGCCTGGTGACAGAGCAAGACTCTGTCTCAAACAACAACAATAACAAAAAGAATGGCCATGTGTTCTGCTCTTATACCCAATCTTTCTCAAACGTACTTATTTAACCACATCACCACCTTCCTACTCAAACACAAAAACTGACTCTCCAGTGGCTATGTAATAATTATATCTCCTTCATGTAGTATTAAATACTGTTTACGATTTAACCCCCAACCTAACAGACCAGTCTTGCCTCCCACCATTTGCTTCAGATGCACTCTAGTCTAATAAAATATATCTATTTGCATTTCCCTGCTTACTAATGGATCATGTTGACATATCTCTTGGCAATGCCATTTCTCTTGGCCTTCTTACTGCCTGAAATATCCCCCACCTATGTCTATACTAGGAACTCCTGGAAGGCCCGGTTCAGATGTCACTTATTTCAAGAAGCCCTTATTGAGGCCACCAGTTAGAAGTGCTCACTGTATTTTTTGAATGCTGGTAGCTCCTCATAGTCCCATCTAATATTCACCCGTAATGAATTACCTGTGCATATTATCCCTGCTAGACTGTCATACTGCTTGCCGATAGCTGGGATAATTTCCTTACCCGTACGTATATATAGATATGTATAGCATAGTGCTCTACACAGAGTATCTATTAAATATTGTCAAAATAAGTAAAACTATGACTTAAAAATATGCTGCAAGTCACTAGATTTCTTAAGAATTGCACATAACATTATCATATGCATATTTTGCTGTTGTCAAAATATAATGTTGAGAATGATTCAGAAGGGAGCAAAACTGAAGCTATGGAGTTTGGAATGACTTTATATTTGTATGCTTTATTTAAAGTTAAATTCTTTTGAAGTTGTTGCTCTTGCAGATGTTGGCATTTTTTATCTTTATTTTTTAGTTTCGAAGTTGGGGATCAGGGAGAAAATTTACTTGTGTTTTAATGTGAATCAGTAAATTCTAACTGGGAGTACTTTTTGACACACAATTCCAAAAATCCTAACAGAAGCTTTGACAAGAGAAGCAGAAATGTAAGGGGGAAAAAAGCCCAAGATATGCTAGATATGCTATCAGTTCACCTCCCTCAGCACTCAGAATTCAATCTTTCAGTCAAATTAGGCGATAGACCTGAACCACATCAGCTGAGTACCTCACAGAAACACTCTCACTGTGTTGAGCTTTAATGTGATTCTTATAGCTTTTATCAAAGTTTTCTTTTAAAAAAATCTACAGCTGAAGCATGAATCTGCATTTTACAAAGAAACTGTCCAGTACATTATCCTATATTCCCTATTTAATAGCCAACATTAGGATTTTAATTAAAGTTATGCCTTCACTTTCTCCTAACTGAAAACTAGAACTAGACAACTTCTCTTGACTTTTATTTTTTTTTGACAAAAACAATCCTTAAAGAAAATATGGATATAGAATCAGAGCAATTAGGTTAACAGTATGGCTACTGAATTTGTATCTTCTAACTTCTTTAGGCATGACCTTATTTCTATTAGATATATTAGACCTTAGTGAAGATGGTCTATTACAAATTATTTTGCATAATTTGGGGGTTTACTTTATCTTATTTTATATTGAGACAGAGTCTCTCTCTGTTACCTAAGCTGGAGTGCAGTGACATGACCATGGCTTACTACAACCTCAACCTCCTGGGCTCAAGAGATCCTCTACCACACCGAGATTTAAAAAAATTTTTTTGGTAAAGACAAAGTCTCTATGTTGCCCAGGCTAGTATCAAAATCCTAAGCTCAAGTGATCTTCTCAACCTGGCCTCTGAAAGTAGTGGGAGCCACTGCGCCTGGCCAGGGGTTTTATTTTTAAGAGTATACTTATTAAAGAATAAATATAGACATTGTGCTTATTCATTTATTTATTTATGCAACAAATATTATCTTTTTTCAATTCTAGAGATACAACTGTGAGCACGGACAAAAGTTTCTTCCCTTAAAACATATAATTCTAGCCCTGGGAAGCAAATATAAAGTAGGACAAAAGCAAAATACATAATAAAACATTGGATAAAAATTGTGTAACAGAAAACATAATATAATGCACGAAAGAGGAAAGAAAGGGTTGTTGTTTTAAATAGGAGGAGGTGACGTTTGATTAACAACCCAAAGTGAGTGACTCATTTATCTATTTGAGAACAATGCCCCATGCAGGGGATCTAGTCATTAAGTACAGAGGCTTCGGGTGTTCTGGGGCTACCTGGAGACCAAATGGTTGTAGTGAAGTGAGTGACAAAGAGAGGTGGTTGACTGAGTGTGGATCTTGACGTTTATTTTGACTCATTAAAGAAGTAGAGAGATGTTCACACATCTCAAAGAATAGTAATAGGTGATTTTTAAATGATGTTTACTTGAAAGTAATATGTCAGTAAGCATCAGCAAAAATTGCTGCTTTAGAGATATTTCGTTGTCTAGTTTAATGCCATCCTTTCTCTTCTTTCATTTACTCAGCAAAATCATATTCAGCAGTTATTATATGGCAACAATGGAAATCTAAAAATATAGAAAAAGAAAAAAAAAACATAATCCCAACCCTCAAAGAAATGTCTCTCAAGTGGGAGAGATAAGTATTAGTTATTAAAATGTCATTTCTTTAGCTTTTAGGTAAGGGAAATGATATAAGATGTTTAGGTAGAGGAGTGATCATCATATCTGCATTTCAGGTAGATTAACATGTAGAAGAGATTTGAATGAAGCATGACTGGATACAGGGAGATGAATTAGAAAGCTGTGAAAAATTTTGGAAACCTGAACTAAGACACTAGCAGAGAGTGAGGAACTAAGTAGAAAGTTCCAATTCATTTTTAGAATGGAGTATTGACAGGACTTTATGACTAAATAGGTGTGGGTGGTGTGAGAGGAGGAGGAATCAAGAATAACTCCCAATTTTCTAACTTGAACAAATACATGGATGGTGGTTACAGTTAGTGAGTTCAGCTTAGGACAGCTTGAGACATATTGGTTAATTATGATTAGCTGACAGTTGATAGTATGGAAACTCAGAGAAGGTGATAGATTTAAAAGAAGGTCCAGGACAGAAACCCAGGAATACCAGCATTCAAACAGAGGGCAGAGAAAGAATTGTTCATTAAGAGAACTGAAATCAATAAACAGAAAAAAAAATTAATGTAAGCCATAGGAGAGATTTTACGTTTAATCATATTGTTGACTGTGTCTGCCTGCAGTGGCAAACTTGATGTGATTATTCATTTTGCTTTAACAATATTGTTTATATGAGTATTATAGAGCCAGCACTTCAGAGCAAGTTACTAAATTTATAAAGATGATCTCAGATTAAGTTAGACAATTCCTTCTGAATTTAAAATACATATTATTTTATTGTTGTTGATTAGCCTTCCTAAAAAATATCCATCCTTCTAAAATGAAAATACATTGTCAAATTATTTCCTTCAGTCCTTCGAATGTGCTTTTAATATTTTAGTTTACTTAAGTCATTATATGTCAAGTAATATAGTGACTTAAGTAAACTAAAATATTAAAAGCACATTTCTGAGAGAGAGAAATAGCAGCACTTCAAAGAAATATATATATATATATATATGAAGATGACAATATATATCCAGTAATTAGAAAATCCTAGGCTATGTGTGAGCTCAGGGAAAGGACAACTCATTTATGAAAATGAGGTTGACATACATACTAACATCATGGAGAATTCAATGGATTATAAAATGAGTGGAAGCTCAATGCTTTAAAGAACATATGAAGTGTGTATAATAGCAGCTAATATATTTTTGTTATCCAGCCTTTCATCCAAGTACTTGTCAACCTAGAACTGCTTCCAAAATTTTCCTATTGTTTCCTAAGGTGAAACAGTTAACAGGGTTAATTATCCAAAATCATTAGTCAGGTTATTGGCAAAACCAGGATTTCAATATGAGATACTTTTTAAATGTCTCTTTTTATACTGCCTACTTAAAATCTTTAAAAGTCAATGCATAAAATGAAAACATCAATATATGTCTTTATAAATTATAACATTAAATACAAATTTAGAAGAAAGGAACAAATTACCTATAAAATCCAGATAACTTACAGCACACATAAAAAAATAGTCTTTTGAGAAGATTCACAATAGATATTAATTTTTCAGGCATAATTAAGAATTGGATCCAAAGAGTGGAAAATTCTGGTTAGAAAAGACTTAAGAGGTTGCTGTATCAGCTGATATGTTCTCCTTTATTTCTACAGCATTTCTACCTGTCATTTGCCTTATAATAATATATGAACAAATGCCTCACACTGAGGGTTATTATGAAACCATAAGCTATGCTGTTACCATACTTAACATTATAACCAAAATTACAACTTCACAAATTGTAACTCGAGGGAGATTACGGGTTATACCAAGTGTAGCAGATGTATGGAAGTATAGCAGCTGTTAGAAATCCTGAATATTATACCTTATGAAATTATATTTCCAGGTAACATAAATGCTAAAATAAGCTATTTATTCTAAGAAGTTTTTCTGGAGACAAACATTTCCCTGTGCAGCAGATAAAGCCTAGTATTACAAAAGCTCTTACAAGCACATTCGAATGTTCAGAACTCCAAATGAAGTATATGTCGTCAATTAATCCAAGAATATAATAATTTTTAAATTATACCCTCTTTAGTAATTTTTAAATTATGCATAATATTGAGAGTTGTTAATACATTATTTTTGTTTAAAAAATAATTATTAGATAAGTACCTCAGCATCATAGAGAACTAATATCTAGAGGTTAGAGGTGAAAATTAGTAAAGGGACCAGAAAAATTAAAAATCATGAGAGAAAACCAGTAATCATGTAAACAGTTAAGTAAGTCAGGATGAAGAACCCTTCCAAAACTACACCTGCCAAATTTAACAAGCAAGTAGATTGTTTAGGTCTACTTGCTTAGCCCACTGCTTCAGAAATCAGTGCTGCTTTGTTTAAAAGATAATTATTGATTGCTATGTTATATAGTTTTTCAAAGACCATTACAGATTAATCTGAATACCTATGGCCTCAATCTGAATTCCTGTTTCCTAGAAGCTCTGAAAATAGCCAACCCACCAATCTGTCATAAAGCATACTAGCTGTCTAAGGGTTGGTAGTTCCTCGGGAATGTCACCCTGTCCTGTCCTCTCCATGTGCTGGTCAAGAGGAGGGTTAGTGACACTCCACACCTATTCATCTTTTTTTTTTTTAAATAGTGTAACGAATACAGCAATCATTCTAGCAGTATTTGTTATGACAGCATTATTCAGCCCCAACTTATGCCCAAAATGGGCATGTTAAGTGAAGGGAAACAAGCTTTAATGGCGACTTTTAAAGTTCTGAAGACACAGGTGTTCTCTGTGAATTTGACATTTTCTTGGTCTACATCTGATCCTAAGGGTTCCAGATAAGACGCTTTACTGTGTGAAACTCCTCAGGCATTTTCTCACAGATAAATAGCATGAAATTATGTGATGGAAAAAGAACACCCTCAGGAGTAACTAGGTAAAGATTGTGCTGGTTCCCCAGTTGATAATGGGAGCCACTGCACAAAGGTCAAACAATTTGGATGCAAAGACTCTGACTTGTCACCACAAATTAGATTTGAGAGTGCCATGAAAATGACGAGCCAGCATGCTGCTTCTACCCCATGGTGACGTTCACTCTCTCTCGCCCTCTTTCCCTTAGTTCTTACAGATTCTCCTGAAAATATCAGATGGAATTTTTTTCTAGATGGATTAGAGAAAATATGTATCTATAATTTTAAACAGTATACAATGGTGACATTATTAAAATAATGACACTGATGGTGATACAAATTAAGACCCCTGAGGATCTTCACTAGATGTAGTAATAAAAAGGTTAACCAAGATGTCAGGTAAAAATGTATCCTGAAATATCAATGTAAAAGTAGAATCCATTCTCTGTTGTGTTTTTAAAAATATACCGTGATGTTAAATTATAAGCACACATCAGTTCAACCTAGCAAACATTCATTAAACAACTATGATACACACGAAAGAGATGAAGAGAAAAAGACCTTGACTGACCTTCAAGGGTCAAACATTTTTAAGTGACATTTATGCCACTAATAAGGTGACATAAACATTTTATACTTTAGATTTAGAAATCTTGCAGTAGGAGAAAAAGCAAATCTTTTTATACACACAAAGAAAACACTAGAATTGTACTGATAATCTTAGTGTCATTTTGTCCATAGAGACAAAGAGACACTAAAGTATGTCAGTTGTCTCTCTGGGAACGAGGGGAGTTGGCCAAAAATGGTTCCTGATCATGTTCTGCCAGAGCAAATAGTACTGAAGAGAATCAAACTTGTCAGAAATAATTTTCTGAGATGTGATGAGTTAGTATTAGAACGTGAAACAGCTAGTGCTTGAATGTTGAATTATGCTTCAAGTCTTATGGAGAGTTAAGACTCCCCAAGAGGCCTTCATGATACCTGTTTTGTTATATAAATAATAGGAACTATTTAGTGAATGCCAAAAGTGATCTGAACATTCATTAGTATTAATTGTATATCTATGTTGCAAATGTCACCAGAAAAGATATTGAAAAAGTAATTACCATCAATTCTTGTATTCCTAAAGCTTTCTTCTGGTCCTCTCGTTCTCCTTTCATGTAATAGTTTCCAGATACAGTTTGGAAAACAAGTATTACATTTACTGGCTCATAAAAGCTATGGAAATTAAATTGCAGCTGTATTGCTATTTTCAAACCCAAGCTTTTTGGCTAACTCATACCTCTAAAGCATTAAAATTTGCATGTGTCTATTAATTCATTCATCAATTCTTTCATTCAACTCAATAAAATTTAGTTCTTACCATGAGCTAGGCCTTGATGACCCATAGATAAATAAGATAATATTCTATCCTCTAGTTGCTTAAAATTCAGTAAGGAAAGAATCACAATAAAGTACTGTAGCTGATATATTATGTTCAGGTTACAATAGGAAATAAGGTAGTAGTCATTCATTCTCCCCAGTGGGATTTGGATCACATTTATAAAAGAGTTTGTGCTGGGGTATCAAAAAAGTTTGTGAGGTTGAAATAGAAAGACACATTGGGCAAATATATTATTTTGATAAAATTGAAGTGACCTTAAGGCATGTGTGAAGGGATAAGAGATGAGATCAGAGCTGAGGCTGAGAGATAGAAAAAGGCCTATGTGGTCAGTTAACAATTTAGACTTTTTAATAAACAGGAGAAAACTATGAAAGAAGAGGATTTTGGATTTCTAGATAGAAATTCTAAAATGTGTTTTATGTGTACATTAAAAAGAACAAACCTGGAGGTCAGAAGGCCAATTTGAAGGTAATTGCAATAGTGCAGTGATGAGCAAGGGAAGCCTGAACCCAAGTGGGCAACCCTGTGACAGACAGTCCTAGAAGAATGATATTTAAGAGGCAGGACAGACAAAGCGGACTATCAGTTGGATGTGAGACATGAATAAAAAACAGGATTTGACTCCCATGTTTCTGGTTTGAGTAAGCAGTAAGATAATGGTATCATTGGGAAATAACAAGAATGTCACATTATTTGAGTTTTCCATGTCTTCTAAGCATGTAGATTTTTAGATCTGGAGCTCAGGAGAGAGACGTGGAGTCATATATGTATGAGACATAGTTAAAGTGTGGCAGTGGATCAAACAATCTAGGCAAGAACACGTCAGGTAAGAAAAGGGCTTCATGAAGACACAGTACTGTCAGAAGCTGGTAGGAGAAAGGAAGTCATGGAGGAGAAGGAACGGAGGAAAAGTCCAGTAGGCTGAGGAAGGGTAAGAGTAGGAAAACTGTTAGAGGAAACAAAGAAGTGGTCAGCAAGTTTGGTTGCCATAGAAAAGGAAAGAAGAATAAGAGCGAAAGCGTTTCCAGGATTCAGAACAAAGAGGTCCATGGTGTCAGGTGTCAATGATCAGAAAGTCAATGGGAGTTATCTTAGTTCCTTTGGGAATGTGAGGAACAGGAGGTGAAGGTCAAGAGACCAGAGGATTCAACTAAGCTTCCTATAACAAATTTGAATGCATATGAACACTATAACAAAGGAGCCAAATAAGTGAAAACTGAGCAGCTAGGTCTCTATACCAGAGGAATTAGCAACTGCTGAAATAGTACAGAAGCAAAGTGGAAGAAGCAGTGTTAAATAGGAGGAAGCAAGTCAGGAAATACAGATATAAATTACCTGCAGGTGTGAGGGGCTAGCTCTTGGGGGATTTCATGCCTCAAGGCTTTTTTTTTTTTTTTTTTTATGCAATGAGATCTGGGTCCACTTCCACGGTTTCTCCCTATAGCTCATATACTTGAAGTGTGCCAAGAACACTAGATATGGCAACATCCCACAGATGATGAATGGTATGAAAATGGCCCAAAGGTTCTACATCATTCATACAGTCTCTGATCACTAGAGATTTATTCTTCTATGTTCTCTAGCAAAATGATTACAGAACCACAGCAACAACGGTGGTCTGCTCATTAGCCAAAACATGTTACTGAACCTGTTTCTGTGTTCCAAAGAAAGAAGTGATCTAAGAAAATCTTTCTGAGAGAGTAGGTTTTCCTCCTAAGCTGCATGTTATTTAGCTCTTCCAATTTCTTCTAGGATAGGGTTTATTTCAATGATTTCCCAGCCTAACGTGATGCTGTAACACTCTGGATCTCACATCTTTCCTCAGTCATTGATGTGCTGATCGTTCAGTCTGCCAGATCATTAACAATGATTTTATTTTTAAAGAACAGTTAACATCAATTCTTGCAGTAATGCCTCCCCTTTAATCTCTCACTGCTCCTAAAAAAGAATCATCCATCTTTATACGTCTTTTTATCTATCATTGGTATTTGTGCTTTGTTCTTTGACAGTTTCAGTCAATCACATTAGGTTTTATGCACACCAACTCAATAGCACAGGATAATTGTGATATAGTGAAGATCACTTTTTTTCTGTTTACTTCTATGATGCCCAGCATTCTATTTTGTAGGCAATTGAAAAATTGGAGAATTTTAATGTAAAAATAATCTCTTTAAAAAAACTTCTAAAAATTTCAACTTCTATTTTAGATTCAGGGGGTACATGGACAGGTTTGTTACATTGGTATACTGTGTGATGCTGAGGTCTGGGAGTACAAACGATCCCATCACCCAGGGAGTGAACACAATGCCCAATAGGCAGTTTTTCAGCCCTTCCCTCCTTCCTCTTTTCCCTCCACTAGTCCCCAGTATCTATGGTTCACATTTTTAGGTCCATATGTACCCCATGCTTAGCTCTCACTTATAAGTGAGAACATGTAAAATTAAAGAAAAAATATGACTGCAACATAGTAAACAAAAGTCATTTACAAGGAGACCAGAAATCCAGTTGATTATAGCCTAATCCAAATAGATTTATTATTTTAACAGTTTAATGAAGGGGAAGGGGATATTTCAGAAATATTTAACTAACGTTTATTTCTCTTAGGATTTTTAAATTACGTAGCACTATAATATGGAAATAGAGAGCAGCATTAACTTGTCAAAAATTAATAAAAACTTGCTTTTAAGAAGAGGACAAAGGGAGTCAAAATGGATTATCTAAAAGTAAAATGCAATGTTAGAAAGATTATGTTTGATGCTATCTGGAAAGTTTCCCAGATTCTCCATTGAGCTAATCTCTGTGAGTGCTCATTATAAGAAGTGATAGCTGTCCCTCTGTCCCAGACTCAGGCTTTGTCTTATTCTGATTGACACAGCTTATATTAAGTTTGTGAAATGAATACAAAAGCTAAGATAACTTCTGTTTTTAATGACTTGCACCTTTTTCAAAAAAGAACTCATAGGCATGTTATAAGGATAAAGTAACATAATAGATATTTTGCCCAGTAAAAAGCATGATTCAGCATAGCACAGTGGAAAGATCATGGTCTTTGGGGCCAAGAAAAAACTGAATCTAAATCTCAGTAACCTCAGCTCTGCCACTTTCTAGCTTTATGACCCCAGATAAGTTTCTTACCTTCTTAGCACCTCTATTTCCCCCTGGGAAAAACAGGGATAAATGGACTTACCTCACCAGGAAGCTGTGAAAAGTAAATAAGATTTGATATTTAAAACCTTGTGTCATGCCTGACCACATCAAGGAGGCACTCAATAAATGTTAATCCCCCCATGTTCCCAATAGCATGGCTTTTGAACAAATTTATAGATGCCAAATATCAAAGAAATAAATACATATTAAAGACTACCAGATATATGATGCTACCTAGTTAACGCTTACATATATTAAATACTGAAACATACAAAAAATGCAAAAAAAATTGTTTTTTTTTTTCCCAGACTTGTGGTAGTGTTCTTAGTTTTTGAGATTATTCTACCAACATTTATTGAACACCTGTTTTGTGACAGTAGAGTGTAAACATAGATAAGAAACCATCTTTGTTCCCAAGCAGTCCACGATATACACATAAGGAGCCACAGGAGGTTGAAATTGGCAGAAACCCTGGAGATCACCAAATACTTCCTTTTTTTTTTTAAAGAGGAAAAACCGAACCAGAGAAAGTTTCAGTGAATTACTCTATGCCACATTGCTAGTTAGCGGCAGCTCCAATGAAGCATTCCTGACTCTTAATCTAGTGATTTTTCCTTTAACTTGGTCCCCCAAATCATAAGCTGTAAAAAGATTTACTGGAAGAAAAATGCACAGGAACTTCTTAAGTAGGTCAGATTTTTTTTTTCTTTTAAGTATAATCACATCATGCTTTATCCACTGAATTTATGTAATGGTAGTGTATCATTACATAAAATTAAATTGAAAAAGAAATACAACAAATTTCAGATTGCCTTATGAAATACAATAGCTATGCTTAAATATTCAGATGGCTATTCCCAAAATAGGCAGCCTGGTCTCCATTACCCATATAACTACCTCTATTTTCCATTTCATAGTAGAATGTAGAATTATAACATAGTTAATAGGGTTTCAATTTAAAGACCCTGCGTCATTTTATTAGCCTATCATCTGCCCTATTTTCTCCTTAATTTACCCTATGCTTTATACAATTCTTATCTCAGAGCCCTGTTGCTACCATAAATCAAATATGCGAGGTTTAAAGTTTCAGCATATGAGCAAAGATGTGAGCAAACAGCTTTTAATTACTCAGTTATCTCTACCAGAGTAATTGAAAGAGGGGTTCTCAACACATAGGACTTCTAACCCAAGCTGACCTCCACTAACTCCAAGCTAATAGACGTTGCCACAGTATCTTCCTAGAGGAACAAGGGATTCCTAGAAAGAAAAGGAATCTGTTTGAATCTATCTGTCTTTCATCCCACTGGTTAATACCTTTTTCCATCTTCATCAATTATTGACATTTTATCATCTGTAATCTTCACCACCCTAATAAGACTTCAGGAAAAAAAGTAAGTTTATTTCAGCAGAAAAGGTTGGAAGCATTGTACTGGGGATACTACATACTGGGATAGGAGAAGATAAATGTATTGGCTGAGCATTTTATTACCATTATCCTTCTCTCTAAAATCCAGCTCTGAATAAATGAAAGGACGGACTCAGATCCTGGCAGGATATCTTGCCCTGAATGCATGGACCATAATCAAAGCTTTTAATAGGGCTTTTTGGGTGAGTAGATAGGAATTAACGGCCCAAAGAAAATTTGGGCACTGCCTTGCTTTGATATTGATGACTTGAAGAAGAAGAGAAAAAAGTCAGTAGTAGATAAAGAAGAAATAATTACAAATTGAGATAGAGGGTACAGAGGGTAGAAAAGAAATAGTCTAATGTTTAAAATGTTTGAACATATATTGAGGGTCCAGAATCACTGTATCTGATTCCTTGCTTCTGCGTACCCAGTGACGCGTTTAGACAGAGGACAGTGAAGACAACACTCAGAGTTTAGACAGAGGACAGTGAAGACAATACTCAGAGTTTAGACAGAGGACAATGAAGACAATACTCAGAGTTTAGACAGAGGACAATGAAGACAATACTCAGACGATGCACTTATCTTCCCCCATCCCAACACACAGAATCTCCAGTACAATGCTTCCATCCTTTCTGCTGAGATTGTTTTAACATTTTTTCTGGGGCCTTATTGGAGTGGTGGAGGCTCTAGATGTGTAAAATGCCAGTAAAGAATGCTTATTGGGAAAGGTATTGACCAGTGAGATTAAAGACAAATTTGTTCCTCTTCTTTCCAGAAATTCTCTGTGCCCCTAGGAGGAGACCATGTCTCTTAGCTAAAGTTAACTTGAGGAGGAAAGATCAAAAGCAAGAGGGAACAATTAAAAGACAGTGCTATGTGTGACAGGAAAACATTAAGGAAAAAAGAGGGAGAGTAAAAGTCTTACTGCATTGTATTTACATCAGCTTGTCACAGGGAGAAAAGAGGCAGAAAAATGTGTGCTTCTTGTCTAACCACTTCTCTACCAAATCCAGTTCTTCTACATCTACCTTCTGTTTCAGCCTCTCATACTGCCAATAAATGGTGTCAAAGATTAAGTAAGTTGCTATCACAGTTTCACACATATTTATGAAATAAATATCCATCAGCTTTCACATACTAACTAGTCTAAAAGCTATTACATTTGATTAAATTAAATTAAGATTCCATTTTGTTCGCATTGACAGGTGGCTTTCCCCTTATTCCTTATTCCATGGTAACATACCTTTCTAAAATTGATAAAAGTTTCAAGCAGTTTTTCTTGCTCTTAGTTCAATGTCATCCTTAAAACAAAAGCAAAACAAAAATGGCCCTAACACTTACTAGGTGTTAAAGGATAATCTTGGATTATCAAATAAGCTGTCTGAAGTGCGAAAGTGATATTGAGCAAGAATAATATTAAATTGTCAAGAAATGTAGCATGTGTTCTTTCTAAGAATAAAAAACTGGCAGGGCATGGTGGCTCACATCTGTAATCCCAGCACTTTGGGAGGCCAGGGTGGGTGGATCATGAGGTCAAGAGTTCAAGACCAGCCTGGCCAACATAATGAAACCCTGTCTCTACTAAAAATATAAAAAAATTAGGTGGGCATAGTGGCACATGCCTGTAATCCCAGATATTTGAGAGGCTGAGCTAGGATAATTGCTTGAAGCAGGACCCAGAAGGTGGAGGTTGCAGTGAGCCAAGGCTGTGCCACTGCCTTCCAGCCTGGGCTACAGAGCAAGGCTGTCTCAAAAAAAAAAAAAAAAAAAAATGAATGAAAAACAGAAAAGTGACTACCTCTCTAAATGGTCTAAACAAAAAATAAAACAAAATAATTTATTTCATTAAAAAAAAAATCTTCCCTTCACGGTCTTCCTTTCCCTACCCTCTGTTCATCCCCTGCCACATTCATGGAGTACAAATAAAAATAGCAATAGGATCAACCAGGAAGACCTTACTCGTGAAAAACCATTTATATAAACAACAAAGCAAATTTTGCCCAGTTTCCAGCAAATCAAGGAATATTGTTAAACATATTTAAAAGCCAGTCTATGATTTTGCATGTCTTTAGTAATTAATAATGTTCTTGAGAAAACAAAGCCAGTAAACAGATAAATTCCTTACATGATGATCAATACCAAGGAAACCTGTTATCGTTCTTGCACCTAACATAAAGAATGATGGTTTTCATTCACTGTGAGGTACAAAAGCAATAATATATGCAAATTAGGAATATAGGAAATATTGCACAGCTCCCCAATATCCCACAAGTTACTAAGTGGAAAAAAATTAAAATATCTTAAGAACTTCATATATGTGATCACAACACTCAAAGAATGAAAATCACTCATTCCTTTGAGAATTGGGATACTTTTTATTTTGAGAGCTGCAGAAAACCCTGTGAGGCACTACACAGCTCTCACAGTAAATTTCCAGGATTAAAGTTCAAAAACAGGTATATGATAAAACAGGCAAAGTGGAGTAGACAACAGAAAATGCCCCAATGACAAAACCTGAAAATACAATTTTCCAAGCATTTTATAACATAATAGTATCGTGATGTCTCGCTGTAGTTTCTAGCTCCTCACATGTTCTAAAGCAGTTCTCTTCCTTTTTACGAAACTTTATTATCCTGCTGAAGCTTCACGCATGCAACTGGTATACTTAGTTATTCTTTGATTTTATTTTCTTTTAACATAGTTATTTGATATCAAAAATTTATGATGATAACTACATTTTCTGTACCCTTCTTAACTTAAAAACACCAGTCAGAAAAAAAATGACATTTATAACTTTGTGGTCTATGGAACAAAATCAGTAATTATTCCATGTAGGGTAATACTACTATGTCAAGCGAGATAGCATTATTTAGAGAAAAAGAGTACAAGAAAAGATGATGATGTAGAAACAGGAGGCAGGGTCAGTGATTTCCATATTGATCATGTAGGCTGTGCCTGATAAAGTGAGAGGACTATTACTAATCAATCAATTCAACTAATGATGAAAGTTCAACAGAACTCCAATGTCAGGGAAAAAGCTTAAATTTAAAACCCCATCATCCAATAAGCAGTTATTTATGAACTATATGCAAAATGTAAACTAAATCTCTAAGCTACATACAATTCTCAGTATAATCATTCTACAATCAAAATACATCCTTGATTGTAAGAATGTATTTCCTACTACAAAAATTTACTCATCCGATTTACTAATAATTATTTCCACCAAGGTTGAGATGATAAAACTTCAAGGGTTTATTTCACCAGGTTGTTTTGTGTTTAACTTGAACAAGAAAGAGAAAATGATAAAACTAAAACAATCATGGAACTAACAGACATGAATTTTCAAGGGTAGAATTTTAGGAAGAATACATTCCCTGGTAAGTACAAATTCTCTACAGAAAACTGCCTATTCAGCCTCGATCTATACACAAAAATTTATGCTGCACAGATTCTCTGTAGTAGTACAAATAGCACAAAGATCAAAGATTAGATGTAGGTATGTGCATGTGTTTTATACATATTGTAAATATAGTTATATATACACACATACTTTGTATTAGTGTATGTTATTCTGAGCTTTAGTCTTAGCATATGCTGTGTTTCACATTTAGAAATCCCTGTGTTCAGAACTAAGAGATGTATTATTCATAACTTATCTTTAAATTTATTATTTAATGCAGTATCCATTTATAAGTTAGTAGACGCTGATCTTACCAATTCATTAATTGTGTCTAGGCATGCACAAATTCCACATAAAGATATAAAACTAATATACATTTCCTTCCTCTGACTTCCATTGCCCTTATTCCTTGCACTAAACTTTGATGCTGTGTTGCACATACTGCATGCAGAATGCACGTAGAACATGCCCTAAAGAATCTGCAATGCAGATAAGAGGAAAGCATAATTCTCAATTTGCATATCACACCACACACAGTAACTGATTTGTCAAATATCAAACAATTTACATATTCTAGGCCTCCTGCTCTCTCTTTCTTGAGCGTTTGGTCTCCTTCTTTTTTTTTTTTTCAACTGAATTTTATGAAGAAGAAACTATATCTTTAGCTAAGTTGATATAATTTGAAAATGTGAACATTAGATTTCTCCAAATGACTTAAGAATATTAGAAAAGAAAAAAAGTACACGTTCAGCTTAGATTGCAAAACAGACGGGGAGCTTGAACGGCAGGCTCTGACTGAAAATTAAATTTAACCTTCCAGTTACTGCAGCAAACCTAAAACCACCTTCCCTCTGTAGCTTGAGTGGGAAGGCATTGTTCTGCTGTCTCTCTAGGCTCTTTGGTACGCTGAGGCTGATGTGATTGCCCAGACTCATGTCCTGCATGGAATTTAAACTACTTTTGTAACAGCAAAAGGAATTTATTGACTTCCTCTCAGACTGAAAGCAGAAATGACCACTCGCATCAAATTATTTACTTCGATTTGTAGCTTATTTAAAATGAGGTAGGATGTGATTGATGTTGATTTTTATTCAATGGCTCATCTATTCTGATATTTTAGTTTCTTAAAATGTTGATGCAAAGCTTTGTTTGAATGACTTACATGGCAACAATTATTCTTTATCTGCCAAGGTGACAGCACAAATCACATTCTTTGCAGAGGTTGGGAAGTCCCACAAATCAGTCCCCACAACAACAAACATTTATTTATTGAACTCTTGGAACAGTTACAAATAAATATAAAACACAGTTTCTGTCTTCAAGAACCTTACCATAGGAGAAGATAAAATATTTACAGATAAAAATTAACCAATAAAATAAAGACAGAGATGCAAGCAATGCCACAAAGCCAAAATCATAGTGGAGATTCTGCCCTTGCAGGAATGAGATCTCATTACCTGGGTAACTTATTACTCTTCTAGTTCTCTGCTTCTGAAAAATGAAGATGTGAACTAAATTACTTCTAAATTTTCTCCCAATTCAACAGCCTTAAAAATTTAATATGAATTCTCCTGCACCTACCCTTAAATGCCATCACAATTTTACTCCATGCCTTATCTATGACAATATAAGGGAAAGGGAAGTTAGTAGCCACCAAAAGATATTTGAAGTGATCTATTTTCTCTTAGACATTTTAACAATTAATAAACTAAGAAATGCCATCCAATTTCTTTATACATCTTTTTTTTTTTTTTTTTCCTTGAGATGGAGTCTCACTCTCTCCTCCAGGCTGGAGTGCAGTGGCACCATCTTGACTCCTGGCAACCTCCACCTCCCTGGTTCAATCGATTCTTCTGACTGAGCCTCCCGATTAGCTGGGACTACAGGCATGCGCCATCACATCAGACTAATTATTTGTAATTTTAGTAGAGACAGGTTTTCACCATGTTGGCTAGGCTGGTCTCAAACTTCTGATCTCAGGTGATCTGCCCACCTTGGCCTCCCAAAGTGCTGGGATTACAGGTGTGAGCCACCATGCCTGGCCTAACCTACAAAATTTTAAATGGAATTTTGTTTGGAGGGGTCATTGAGAGTCTATTTTTTTAGATAAAGAAACCCCTTACATAGTAACAAGCATTGGGGTTTCTTTCCCTACTAGGTCCTGTACCTTATTTGTGGTACAACCAAATAGTCAATTATTTTTAATTCCAAGAAAACTTTGATAGCAAACCACTGCCTCTTCCTGCTCACTGCAGATGATCAAGGTGGGATAACACAGAAGAATCCTTCACATTCACTCATCACTCACTCTCTCTCTCATTAAAAGCACTAAGCAGCCAATGCCTTACTGTCTATTCCATGGGCTTCACTAGTCTGGCCCCTCTTAGGCCTAGAACCAAATGAGCTTCACAATTAGAAATTATTATTATTATTATTATTACTATTTTGAGATGGAGTCTCACTCTGTCGCCCAGGCTGGAGTGAAGTGGTGCAATCTCAGCTCACTGGAACCTCCACCATCTGGATTTAAGCTATTCTCCTGCCTCAGCATCCCAAGGAGCTGGGATTACAGGTGCCTGCCACCATGACTGGCTTATTTTTTGTATTTTTGGTAGAGATGGGGTTTCACTATGTTGGCCAAGCGGGTCTCAAACTCCTGACCTTGTGATCTGCCCACCTCAGCCTCTCAAAGTGCTGGGATTACAGGTGTGAGCCACCATGCCTGGCCAAGTAGAAATTATTCTAATCCAAATAGTATTTCCTCAAGTCTCACAGTACAAAACACCACAGCAGAGAGCACCTGGGGATCAAGAAAGATGACATGACATCATCATAAATCTTTGTATTTCTTCTGCTAACAGATCCCATTCTTCCAGTCTGTGGTATTTTCCCAAACTGCCCCATTAAAGATTCTAAATTATGCTTAGGGCATCTCTATCAAGAGGTTGAGGAGAAAGGAAGAGGGAGAAGATGCTACTAAATGATAAGTTTTTCATGATGGTACATCCTGCCAGCCCACAAGTTTTACTACTGAAAAAAAAAAACTTGCAAATCCTTTCTCATATTTTTTTTAAAGTCTTATTGATTCTACTGAGTGAAAACAAAAAGTAAATGTTTATATATATTAGTCCTAAGTGTACATTTTCATAAATTCTAAATATGATCCAACTGAAGCAAAAACACACAGTCAATGTTAAGTATAATGACCATCCTTTGAGGTAAATGGTTTGGCACTTTAGGTGCTAGAAAGGGCTATGTTGTCATGATTGTGTTGGAAAGGGCTATATTATCCCAAATACTCAGTGAGACTCTGGCTAACCTTCCTTAATGACACTTTAGGTGTGCCAAATGGTATACCTCAAAGGATGTTCATTATAGTTACATTGGCTATGAGTTTAAGTGGTAAAGCAAAATAACATTAAACAACAGGTATAGAAATTTATTCTAAGGCACATACAAAAAGCTAGAGCTACATCTTACCCTAAAACATGAAGAACTTTGTAATACTGCTTTGTAAGGATAATTGCTTTATCATAGTGTTCTATTTTCTGGGAATCAACCATCTTTTAGAATATTAAGGTTTGGTCAACTTTTATACAATTAACTTTAGTACAAGCATGAAAGAAGAAGGCTACCTATCCACTATGATTCAGTGTTTTCCAAGTATGCTAATCTTAGAACTCTATACAAATACAAATTTGAAGGATATTACTGAAAAAAAAGTCTGAAAAAAATTTGATTTCATTGATCTGAGGTGAGATAGAATTCGTAATTTTTAAAGAGTATTTCTAGTAATTCTTATTTTTTGGCAAGCTTGGAGAACATTTTTATAATATATTCAAAACAAAATGCTAAGAACTTTATTTTATATTTGCCAGGCTGCCCATCAGTCAGTATCGATATGCATGTCATTTGGAGAAGCTTGAAATACAGCTAGCATGAAAAATAGTTCATTATTTATCACACAAACAACATAAATTCATTTGTTTTCATCTGAAGCACTTTTTGGTCTTTGAGGATCCTTTTCTAGATTGTAAATTTCCTGGAAATCCTACCAGTTAATATCTTTAAATAATTAAATAATAGTCTTTGTAGAATGAAAACAAATGAAAAAATAAATGGTGAGAGGCATTGGAGAAAAGGAACATGAAAAGAATTCTGCTAAAGGAATTGCAAGATGGAACTGACTAATTTTCCCATTGAGATTAATCTTTTAAAGCCAAACAAAATCCAAGGACCACAGATGTAAATGAGCATGACTTGTTTATCTATGATTTGTGCTAGAAACGGCTATATTGCCATGATTGCACTAGAAAGGGCTATATTTGTGCTAGAAAGGGCTATATTGTCCCAAATGCTCAATGAGACTCTGGCTAACCTTCCTTAATGACATTATGTCATTAATATATCTTAGAAAAAGTAACTCCCTCCCCTACACAATATCTCTAAAATAGCCCACTGACCAGTTTCCTTAACTCTGTCCATCTTTATAGATTACAGACACTTAGTATTTAGTTTCAAAAGTAAGCAGCTTAGTATCCATGGCTTCTTTGTAATTCCACACATTCACATAGAAGGCAGTGATAACTCAGGAAGTACTTAAAGATCAGTCAGTGCTTCCTAGTTATATATTAAAAAAAAAAAACTTTATAAACAGAAAGGCTATACCCCAATAATATAAATTTGTCAACCAAATGGAGATACAAAAATTTACCCCAAAACATCAAGAAGAAATATGTAGAATAAAAGTACTGAAATGTGATCTACAGCTTCCTTTAAGGGTAAGCTCTCTTGTTGCACAAAACTAAGTGACCAATGAGGACAGCAGGAACACACCATTGATCCACCAAGTCAGTCTGAGCTTCTTCAATTTCTGGTCTAATGCTTCATTATAACATGAAGTTCCCCCAAAATACACTAAAATGGGTTCATTTAGTGTGCTTTAAAAAGTCGCAAACACTGGCGACTTTTTAAAGTAAATGCTGGACTATTAATGCCTTATTGGTTCCTTAATAGAAAACAGCAATGATTCCTGGCTTACGACGCTTCCTTCCAGGTTCAATACGATGCAGTGTTCCCAATGGTGGGAGAGAGAAACAATGTCACAAAGTGGGAGAGGCACTAAGAATGAAATCTGGCACACTTACCCTTGTTTCCTTAAGATGGAAGTGCAGCACTTCTCAATTCTCCAGGTGGCTTTGGGGAAAGATCTTACCCTCTTAATGGTACCGACTCAGTAACCCAAACTGTTCACCAATACTTCTTTTGAGTAGTTGTGAGGTGGGGAGTCCAACATTTCCCAAGAGATCCTGTTAGTACATTATAGCAACTATAGGGAATGTCACAAATGACTATTATAACGTTAAAGCTAACTTATATGCCAACCCCCTTAGTTTATAAAATAACTTTCCTCCAAAAAGCTTAATTAAAAAATAAAACATAGCTAAGTTTGCTATAAAGGTACTCATTAACCAGGACATTACAGTTTTTATTTTATAAAATAGAAACAGTTAAAATGAAAGAAAACATGTTTTAGAGCCAGCACGTCCTGGGTCCAAATTCCACCTTTACTACTTCCTACCTATGTATCTTTGAGACAGCTGCATAGGCTCTTTGAGTCTCAATTTCCCACATCAAATGTGGCATGTAGCATGGAACATAAGTTGTTTTTTTTTTTTTTTTTTTTTTTTTTTGAGTCGGAGTTTCGCCCTTCTTACCCAGGCTGGAGTGCAGTGGCGCAATCTCGGCTCACCGCAACCTCCGCCTCCTGGGTTCAGGCAATTCTCCTGCCTCAGCCTCCTGAGTAGCTGGGATTACAGGCACGCGCCACCATGCCCAGCTAATTTTTTGTATTTTTAGTAGAGACGGGGTTTCACCATTTTGACCAGGATGGTCTTGATCTCTTGACCTCGTGATCCACCCGCCTCGGCCTCCCAAAGTGCTGGGGTTACAGGCGTGAGCCACCGCGCCCGGCCATAAGTTTGTTTTTTATCCCTTCCACAGGTGTCATCATTAGTACAGGTATCAAAAGTTCTCATAATTTCCCATTGAGTTTTCATATTATTAGAACAAACTCATTAAGCAAAGATTTTATGAGGAGAGGGTACAAAGAGAGCAAACTACAGACACAGAAAGAAGTCATGGACAGAGATTCACAGCAGAACTTTACACGGTTCCTGCTCCAAAGGGGTAATAAACAAAACAAATAGGTAGGTGTTGTTTTAACTAAAAAGACTAAGATAACGAAAAGGAAAACTAGCTCTGGAAAGGAGACAATGCCATTTGCAGGCTAGAAAGTTCTGGAAAATTTTCTAAGCAATTAAAAACAACATGATACAAAATATAATCAACACAATATTTTGAAGGCGGACAGTGCTTCAGAAAAGATGACTAGGATATCACTTACTATGGCCTTTGTTCTTTGTAAGAATTTGCTGGTATTTTTGTGGGAGTAAGTCCTGGGAATTTCAAACCTCAGAGCTAACAGTGGGCAGAGGATGAAAGATGTAGCTCAAAGGTTCTTAAAAGCCATAACGATATCAGGGGTGTCTTAAATTTTGCCAACAACCTCCATATCCCTAATGATAAACTGCCATTGGAAATGGCTGTTGTATAATCCATCATGAATATAGATTTCATTATTGACTGGGAATTCTGGTCAAGGAGGAATATTTTCAGGTTTTATTTACACTAATGATAATGTGTTTCCTCATGAGCATAATGCTGTACTCTCACTTCACCTCTTATGTTCTATTGCCACATATAACATATGTGTATTATACTGATGAGGTGGGGATGAAGGATGCTTGTAAAATATTGGAAAGAACAATGTCTTGTTTTTATGCCCTCTGAGGAAATGAAAGGGTAGTCTATCTACAGCCTAAAATATGTACTGTCTCCCATTCATGGAATTTATATCACCTAAGAGTTGATTAACTGAGCTTTAATAAAATATATTTGGTATACAAGTTCTAATTTAAGAACTGGAGTGCCCATGGACCCACTAGGACCTGGTTAACGAAAATATGTTTGGGAATTCCTTTGGTTTGGGTGAGGTTATATTTCTGTGGCTTGTAGTTACTTCTATGTATAGTCATTGTTAGTCTTCCCAATGTAGGACTGGGTTACAGGAATGCTCCTACTACCCATCTTTGCATCTAATTTTATTTTCACAATTTTGTATAATTTTTCTTAATGAAGGTCTCTCAAATTGTGTAAACTTCAGGCTCATGGAACCAGGATCTACTCCTGATCTGTATCTGTAAACGCTGTACCTCTTAAGCATCAAAGGACAGGTTTGAATAGCATCAAAGGATACTCACAAACTTTCTAAAACATCCACATTACTAAGGATAACGATAGGGCATTCCAAATTAAGTGGTGACAGAAAAATAAACGCAAACCCAACAGTCCTCTACCCACATAATTACATTATACAATAACTTTCAATCAGTATGCACTCAAGAGCTACAATTAAAGTAGCAAGTTCAAATATTTTATATGACAACTATGGCATGAATAAATCTGCTAGAGCAGGATGAAACAACAGGCAAAGTGTGTCATTTGCTTGTATAACCTGCATCACCTCAGGAAGGTGCATATGAGGTTACATCAATATCAAGTGAGAGAGCAAGGATTATGTGGTGGCCTGGGAGAAAGTGGATTTGCTCATGCTCCTGGGTGCAAAAGAGTGGGAACTGACTGAAACTGATTGTCTTTATTCCTTCTTGACAGCTTAATTAAGATCTGCAATTAGTCACAGTCACTAAGCACTACATTAGTAATTCTGCCTCCTCTTTGATTGGCTTCTTCTCTAGTCTAACTGGTTAGAAAAGTTAGCTGATCTAAACATTTTCAAGTTCAAGAAATCATTTTTTCACTTTTAATGAGATATAATTGACAAATAGAAAGGGTTTGTATTCAAGGCATACAAGGTGACGTTTTGATATACATACAAATTGTGAAATGATTACCACAATCAAGTTAATTATGTCATGTCACACTGTGTGTGTGTGTTGAGAATACTTAAGTTCCACTTTCTTAGCAAATTTCAAGTACCACTACATTATTACTAACTATAGTCACCATGCTGTACATGATGACTTATTCATCTTATAACTTATCCAGAATTTATTCATCTTATAACTACTAGTTTGTACCCCTTGACCCACATCTCTCCATTTCTCCCAGAATCAGACCGCTGCTACTTACTATTCTACTCCGCTTCTGTGTATTCAGTTTCTCAGATTACGCATATAAATGAGACCATCCAGTACTTTTCTTTCTGTGCCTGGCTTATTTCACTTAGTATAACGTCCTCTAGGCTCATCCATGTTGTCTCAAATGGCAGGATATACTTCTTTTTGAAGACAGAAGACTCTCCCACTCTCCTTTTCTCTCAGCTATTCATCCTTTCACACTGTCTCAATCTTTTTTGCCATCCCTTGAGGAAAACAACCACCAAACATTCAAGCCACAGTGTGACAGTTTATAGTCTACCCCACAAATCAGTTCTTACAAAGAGGGCTTCAAAGAAGGTAATGCTCACAACGATATCACTTTGCAGAAGTGGTTTCCTATAATTTCAGAATGATAGGCAATAAGCAGGAAAGATATGTGATTGCCTGAAGTTCTTCATATCATAGACAAACCTAAAAAACTACCGTGTGCCTAAGGCCTGTCATGTATTTCTTTCTTTCTTTCTCTCTTTCTCTCTCTCTCTCTGTCTCTCTCTCTCCCTCCCTCCCTCTCCCTCTCCCTCTCCCTCTCCCTCTCCCTCTCCCCCTCCCTCTCCCTCTCCCTCTCCCCCCCCCCCTATTTCTTTTTGGAGTTTTGTTCTTTTAGCCTAGGCCACAGTGCGATAATGCGATCTTGGCTCACTTCAACCTCTGTCTCCCAGGGTCAAGTGATTCTCCTGCCTCAGCATCCTGAGTAGCTGGGATTACAGGCATGTGCCACCACGCCTGACTAATTTTGTATTTTTTGTAGACATGGGGTTTCTCCATGTTGGTCAGGCTGGTCTCAAACTCCTGACCTCAGGTAATCTGCTCGCCCTGGCCTCCCAAGTGCTGGGATTACAGGCGTGAGCCACCACACCTGGCTAATGTCTTTCAACTAATCTCTTCTTGCATGCTGATGTTTCTTCACTATTATATTCAATGCAGTAACATATTTTATACCTCGAATTACAGTTTCTATAATCTTAGGAAATTATTTTGTGATCACATTTCTTATCATAACGTCTCATGAAACACCCCCAACCACTACACTGCAACAATTTACGAAAATATTCTGGGATTATGCAGATACCGTATTTAATCTTTATCACGGCATCATTCTCACTAAAGAACTTTGTTCTAAGCTTTTGTCAGATATATTTTTTCTTTATCTATTACACTGATTTCAAGAGAAACTGTATAATTGTTACTCCTTTTTAAAATCCAACCACAGGTATGATTTCTGACTGTAAATCACTACTTTTAAACAACAGCAGTAAATTAGCAGTAAACAACATCTGAGGTAAATTAAAACATTTTTAAAGAAATAACTTTGGCCCTATCTCCACTATATTCAGAACTGAGTGACTGGCCCATAAACGACATCCCTCCTCACAGGTATCATTCACATCCTCCGTTGCCCTGCAAGTCCCCTTTTTTCCTGTGCCCAGGAGCACAGAGAGCACTTTCTACAAGTTTAGGGAACATGCTGATATGGAAACATGAAAGATGACCACAGTATACAAGTAGTGCAAGCTATTTCCCTTTTTGCCAGGGTTATCTGTTGTGTTTGTAAGGAATCGTGACTAGACTGGTAAAGTCTGCATTATAGAGTGTCTACAAACCAGAAAACCTGAGCTCAAAGCTGTTTTCTAATGATTGCTAGACACATGTCAATTTCATGTTTGTGAAATGAAGATACTTAGGACTACTAGGCCTGCCTATCTTCTAGGCAGGTGTCAAGGATGTTGTAAGCCATACATCACCATACAAAGACAAGAAATTACTTTAATCATGACTGAAAATTTTGTTTATTCTCCTTTAGTCTTTAAATTCTGCTAATGCTGCCTGCTGAGGACATTTCTCACAAAGGATTGATAAATATCTGCACACACAAATGAGTCCACTTAGTCTGGAGAATCTAATCCTTTAGTCATAATTATCTTGGTCTCCATTCAGCATAATTTTGGAGTCCTAGTAACAAGGTAACATAACACGTACTTTCTAAATGCCCTCAAGTTGGTCATATTATAAGATGAGTGAAGCAGATCACCATTTTCCAAAAATATATAGAACCTTGATATGAATGAGCTAAATAAACTGACATCATGTTAGTGAGAAGAGCTTTAAAAATGGTAGTAACTTCTATTTTAGCAGAGAATAGCAAAATAGTATTTTTAAACCAATGCGGCCTAAGAAAATGAAGAGTAGTCTGGGCACGGTGACTCATGCCTGTAATCTCAGCACTTTGGGAGGCTAAGGCGGGTGGATACGAGGTCAGGAGATTGACAGCAGCCTGGTTAACAAGGTGAAACCCCATCTCTTAAAAATACAAAAAAATAGCTGAGTGTGGTGGCACACGCCTGTAGTCCCAGCTACTGGGGAGGTTGAGACAGGAGAATCGCTTGAACCCAGGAGGCGGAAGTTGCAGTGAGCCAAGACTGCACCACTGCACTCCAGCTGGATGACAGAGTGAGACTCCGTCTCAAAATAAAAAAAAAAAAAAGAAAAAGAAAATGAGGAGTAAATGAAGAATTGAAAACTGTTAATTAATTGCAAAAACTGGAGGGATATATGAGCACAGACAGATTATAGGAGAAATCTGATGGCGAGAATGAATTTAGACCCAAAGTAACATGAAATTTAGCTATAGCAAATTTTTAATAGGGATGATATATGGTCAAAGAAAGAATATGTTTGGTGCCATTTGGAAAATGGCTGAGTCTTAAAGGATTTTTAAATGATTTCCTTTTTTTAAGGTTGTCATAGGCAGTTTGTTCCGTCCTTGAGAAAGTAAATCTAACTTCTGATGGTCAAGTGATGGTTTCCCTGAACATCCAAACTTGATCTCGACAAATAAGGAATCAGAATGGAGAAAATCTGAAAATGCATAATGAACTTTTCAGTTTAGCTATGTTTATTTGTCTCAAAATTAAGAGTCCATGACTATTTTTTATACTAATGTATATTTGCATATATAATAGCATATATGTCTTTATTTTGATATTAAGTCATTTTGCAATGAAGATATGTAAATATTTTAGGTGCCACAGGGACACCAAAAAGTAGAAGACACTGTTTCTAAGATTTTACAAATCTGTTGGGGGAGATAAAATTAGCACTAATAACAAATGTGTTTTTTAGACCAGGGACGATAACTCACACCTGTAATCCCAGCACTTTGGGAGGCCAGGGCGGGTGGATCACTTGAGCCTAGGATTTTGAGACCAGCCTGGGAAACATGGAGAAACCCCATCTCCACAAAATATACATAAAATTAGCTGGGTGTGATGGCACATGCCTGTAGCCTCAGCCACTTGGGAGGTGGAGGTGGGGGAGATCAATTTGGCCCAGGAGGTGGAAGTGGCAGTGAGCTGAGATTGTGCCACTACACTCTAGCCTGGGTGACAGAAAGAGACCTTGTCTCAAAAAAAAACCACTATTTTTAAAAAACAAATTATGTAAATGTGTACAGTTAATTGCCAAGTGATTAAACAGCAGACATGCTATAGTATATGAAAATATCTTCTAGTATTGAAGCAGTTTCATGAAATTATAATTTATAACTTAAGTATATAAAAGTAAACGTTTCTAATTATGGCAGAAATAGCCATGCACGTCAAATATTCCAGTTAGTTTTCTAAATGTCCCAGTAACTTTGCGGTTAGGCAGCACCAGATAACACGTTCTAGCTCATGGGCACTAGTAGAAAGGATTTGTGTCACTTCTGGGTTAGGGCAGCAAAAATCCCATGTGCAGTTGGCCAGTTTCTCTTTCTTTACCGTGGGTTTCAGTCTCTCCCTCTTTCTTCTATCATGGCCAGTGAAGAGTCTAGCAATCATTCCAGTTGATGTAGCTAGAAAATTGTGGAGCCTCTGTCAGCCTAGGTTCCTGAGTGACTATGGTCCTTAAAACTAGGTGGGAGGGTCTCCCAGTACAAATGGTTGTGTACATATTTATGACATGAAAAAGAAATACATTTTTGTTTTATTAAGCTATCACTTTAGTTTTTTTTAAATTTTTGTTTTTTAATAGTACAGCACAGACTAGCCTGTCTTGACTTGTATAACAAACTAAAACCATGTGAATGAAGTAAAAAGCATCCAGAAGTGACCTGTCAAAATAACTTCAAAGATTCATGGGAACCTTCCTTAGTGACTCAACGAGATTTTATTTTAATACAGCTGAAATAAAAATTCATTAATTCTATTAAACCAGTTAAAAAACTGAGGCTAAATAAAAGTTAATGGTTTGAGGGGAAGGCAGAAGAGTAAAAATAACGGAGCTTTGAGAGTTATCACCTTGCTTCCTCTACAATACCTGGCATATTAATAACTACCAAGACTCAGAGAAGCTGAACTGAATGAAAGCATTTTACTTTAGTCTCCCCAAGTATTAGCTAACTGTCCGTTCTTTGCCACCCTAAGAAGCTACATTAGCTACATATTGCTACACCAATGTCATCTACATGATGACACCACTATTCACAAAATGGAAAAGTTTGGTTCATCATCAAATTAACTTTTAGATGTGATATCAAAGTTCTTTTACTGTTAAATCCTCCTGTCCTGGGTTTTCATTTTTCTCTCTCCTGCTTCTCCCCAAATCATTTGGCTCTTCTTACTTATCTCTGTTCTGCACCTTCAGTTGGAGTGGAGGCTGCACTTCCCTTGTCCCTTAACATGCATATCAAAAAATGAATACAGGCCGGGCGCAATGGCTCATGCCTGTAATCCCAGCCGAGGCGGGCGAATCACAAGGTCAAGAGATTGAGACCATCCTGGCCAATGGTGAAACCCCATCTCCACCGAAAATACAAAAATTAGCTGGGCATGATGGTACATGCCTATAATCCCAGCTACTTAGGAGGCTGAGGCAGGAGAATCATTTGAACCAGGGAGTAGGAGGTTGCAGTCAGCCAAGATTGTGCCACTGCATTCCAATCTGGTGACAGAGCAAGACTCCATCTCAAAAAAAAAAAAAAGAAAAAGAATACAAGGGCTTGATACCAGGAAGGCTAGCTGTGAATTGTAGCAGTGTTTTAGCAAAAGAGAAAGGATGTTCAACAGAAGTGATTCCTTTTACCTGTCCTCACATCTGATCAACATAAAAGTGATGATGAAAGAGAAATGATATTTCAGCAGTTGTGTGCATATTCCAATACGTATCTTTCTTTCTAAATATCTGATGCATTCTAGCTTAATCCTAATGAGAAAGGACAGCTTCATTACAAAACAAATTCCTCACTGGCAGATAAGCAGATGAGAGGGAGAATATTTAAGATTACTGATAATCAAGTTATGTTCTAGATTCATGCAGTTTTACAAAATTGGTGCAAAGTATTAGAAAAATTATAAGAAATCTTATTTACTGTTAAAAAAAAAAACACCCCATTAATCTTAGGAAATATCAACCACACATTTTTCCACCTACTTCCCCAAAACCAGAGTCCAACCCTTAGCAAGAATATTGAAGAACTGATAGGAAGGAGAGGAAATAATATGTTTGAGAACTCACTAATATCAACCACTTTTATATATACATTATCTCTTAGGATCACATAAAAAAATTTGAGGCAGGTGGATGCTATTTGTATCCCCATTTCATAGATAACAACATTAAAACCCAGAGAAGGTAAGTAAATTTTTTAAAGTCACTCAAGTACTAAACCTTACTCACTGTGATCAAAAACCCATTTTCTTTACCGTAACTTACAGCACATCAGCTCCAATAAGGAAAATAACTTACTGAAAAATGTCTTCTCTTCTGTACATGCCAGCAGTGCTATTCCTTAAAGCAATAATCTGCATAGGTTTAAAATTAGTGATGCTAAATATCAATGATGACTCAGGCTTTAGCATTATCTCTGAAGTATGCAGGTGATAAACTTTAAAAATTCAGTGCATTCTTTTTACTTCAACATTTTTCTAGCCATTCTTTTTAGTTAAAAGTATGTGTGTGTCTATGTGTCTGTATGTAGATACGGGGCATTAAGGCAGGCAAACTTAGAACACGAAATATAAAAATAGATGGGGGAGACATCTGGATGACCTCAATATTCATCTAAAATTCTGATTTGCCAACATTCTGAATTGTCTCATCAATGCTCCATCATCTCTGCCCCTTTATACACTTTTCCATGCATCGCCTAGAAGCTACACTCCCAGAATGTCTTAAACAGCATGGTTCCAAATTTGATTGTGCTAATGAGGTACACTTGCAAAAGATTTGGAAGGCAGAAAAGAAAGAAAAATTAATTTTTCTCCAACAACAGCTGGAAGCCAGGTGTCAGACCTAAAGTTTGTGTGGGCTTCTGAAAATCACCAACTTCAGTGACCAGGTAGCCAAGATCAGCAGCAATTTCCTGTAATTTTTACAGCTCTCTCATATGCTAAGAGTTATTCTTTTTTTTTTTTTCTGATTGTTGTCTTTTAGGCTTTCTAATGCTACGTAAGCACCTAATTTCCTAAAGTTAATTACTTCTGACTTGAAATATTAAGCGTGGTTTCTATTTTCCTAACCAAACCCTGACCAATGCAGTATGTCCAATAAGAACTCATTATCAGACTACTGGGAAAACATATATTAACAGTTACCAAGTGTGGATGCTCGAGACATCCTTAAAGCAATGTCTAGTAAGCAGTGCTTTATAATAACTCTGATGCAAGATCACATGTCCAGTTCTTAAAAGATGTGTTAGTTCCCATTGTTGCCTTAAATGTTTGGGGGAACAACATAGGCTGAGACAGGACAAAACTGAAAAATCAAACTAAGTAAAGCTGCATGTGATAAAAATGTATGGCTTTAAAAAGTTAAGAGGTCTCAATCAAGGAGTTAAATTCATTAAAGAAAAGGGTATGAGTACTCCAAGCTCCAATAGTGAGGCAAGGTCAAGAGATCCGTCCAGATGGCAGGAAGAGGCAAGTAACGGAGAACCTACCAGGTTTAGAAGTGGCACCAATGAAAGGACAGGGACCAGTGAATATCTGCCTTAGTTTTAAATAATGCATATGACATGGCTTTACCCACTGAACAATGCTCTTTCAAGAATATTTAGACATCTAAGATGTATAAAGTCACATAGATAATTGGCATGAGCCAAATGAGAGTTACCTGTACTCTATATAAATGCTTACATATTCTGTTATCAGTAGAAATTTCTATTGAGAAGTGGCTTGGAGAAGATCCCTTTGTTGAATCCCACAAAGACTTTAAAAAGGTAGAAAATTCTAAAAGGATGATGCTAGCAATCAATCTGATAATCTAGGCTCCTCTAGGAGGAAACTGACTTGATATATTTATGTGTGCATTTATGCTGCACACACACGTCAACACATCAACACAACAAAAGTAACACAGTTAGTTGGATGGAATTTTACAGTCATCTCCCTCCATGCATGTGTGCTTTGGCAAAATCAGGTACAATGTACCTGATGCTTCAGCTTTTCACTTGATAGTGCACATACTTCTGTTTAGCCCTTGAGTCGTCTTCCCAGATGTATTAGCCTATCAAGTTGTTTTTTTTTTTCATGAATATGATAGCTACTTTTCTTTTGTATTATACCATTAAAACATCTGAATTGTTAAAATTCCACATATTTCAATAAGATTGTGTCCTGTAATCTCTCAAGTCGGGTTACTGAGTATGCCCTGAGTCTGAAGCTACACTACGTATTAGCGTTCCGGTTAGGTTTAATTTCATTTTCTATAATGACCCATCCCTTGAAACTCCACAAAAAAAATGCAGAACATATTTATTGCTACTACTAGTGTAACTGAAATTACCAAAATCTATAGAATTTTTATAAATATATGTATTTCAGAATAAATTATTTTTAAAATAATTAAAGGATATTTAAGTTCACAATAAATTTTACATCATCTATAGACACTGAAGTATTAGTCAGCAAGCTTTCTCTATAACATTTATAATTAGAACAAAGTAATTTTGACTTTTCCCCTTAGTCATCATTTGCCTTTTAATCTCTGAATATGTCAATAAGGTTATTTGCAGAAGACAAAGAAAATATATTTCTTATGGGTTTGTTTTGCTATCAAAACAAACGGTGAATCAGAAATTCAGTTAGGATGAACTGTGAGTTATTAATTGAAATCTAAGTATATGATATTCTTGAATTAGATATGGAAGATGACAGTAATTTAAATCTCACTTTTATTTCACATACATTAGATATGGAAAATTCAGTCAGAGGGAAAGATGAATTCTCTGGGAAATTTATATGTACATATTTGCAGGGACCTTTAAGCTAGTTCTGAGGAGAAAAAAAGCTATATAAGGCAAGAAGAACTTTCAGTAAAGAAAATGCATGTAACTGTCCAGACCCTCCTTGAGGTTATAAAAGAGCCATATAATTTCCTCAGTCTCCATATGTGGTCCTACATAGCAAGTCCCATAAAGCCTAAGTAGGCATGTGACATCCCAAAGCAGAGCAACGCCCATGATCCTATGATATGAGGTAAGCAATTCAAGGCACCATGGTTCCCTCTCACATCTGAGAAACTGTATTTATTTATTTTTCCTATAAGGAATGGGTATTTGACACATGTCAGGAGACACAGTTTCAAATCCCACACTGACCATACACATACTCTATGGCCTTGGGTAACTCCTTAGAGTCTGTTTCATCATTTAAGAATCGAGGTTAGTAATTCCTATCTTCACAGAGTTGTGATAAGAAAAAAAGATACTGTGAAAATGAGGAGGTTTTATAATTAATAAAGGTATAAGGGGATTGATTATTTTCTAAACCCTTTACATAAATTAACAGATTAATCTTGTGACAGAGAAAAGAAAATAAATATTGAAAAGTATTATGACAGAAACTAGCTAGCTTCCCACCACATCTGTCCCATCTCCTTCCTGGGCCCACCGAGAGTATAAGTTTTCCACTCGTTTGCAGTTAGAAATGGCAATATGACTGCATTCTTTTTAACAATTTTAAAATATGCTTATTTTAAAATATGGCTGCATTCTAACATGAAGGAAGTGGTAGGATATTTCCAGTCTTGGCCAATAAAAGTCTCCAGTGCCTGGTCTTCCATGCCCTTTCCTCAAGCATGGACCAAGTGAATAGAACTCCAAGGTCCTAGATAAAAACGAAGCCACAAAACAAAGGAGGCATAGATGTGAATGACCAAATGGAAAGCTTCTTACTGACCAGGAACACCAGTTTTGAATTTCACATGTGCAAATTATGCTAAACAAGTGAGATTTGGGGGTTTGTCTTTGACATGATTCAGTAGGCTCTCAACTAAAAGAGGGATATAGAAAAGTTAAGTGTGAAAAGGAAATACCACGCTGGAGCAGGCTGCCATTCAAAAAAAAAAAAAAAAACTATGCCACCAAGAATACAGACATCAACTATGATTGTCATATTGTGACAAAATATTATTAGAAATAATGATTGCTCATTTTAGAGAACTGATGCTCCATGAGGTTATTTAGGGTTTGTGCAAAACTTTTAGCTCTCTCAATCATCGGCGGGATCATGAGCGAGCTGAGAAGAGATCTAACTCTCTCAACGCCATCACCAATGCTCATTTCCCTATAGCACACTGCTGTGCATGCCGAAGTCACTTGCTTTTTAAGACACAAAGTTAGTCATGCAGTTCTTGACAAAAAAAAAAAAACAAAACAAAACATATAAACCAACCATTACAGAAGCCAAAATATCACGTCTGGACTTACAACCTCTGCAGCTATCCTGAAGCCTCACATCACTAAATAATAAAAAATCCTAACGTGGCTTTCTCATCTTGAATAATTGTTAAATATCATCCCTCTTCCTTTCTACCTTCTACTCTTTATATCCTTCATTTTGGGAAGTTTTTATGTGTCAACTAAAATATTCGATGTTATATGTATTACTTAGACAAATCTCTTCTAGCTTACCTTCTAGTAGAAGGAAACGTAAATAAATAATAATAATATATTAAAAATCTGCCTTTAATTTAATTTTAAAATGAAAGGTAATGGTAAACTAATATGGGAGTCTGGACATGATCAATACTTATTTGGCCGAATAATAAACTCTCTTTAAAGTAAATCCTGTCTCTTAATTTAAGAGAGTGAAATTTATGTTTTTATAGGCAATTATGTGCCAATTCAGAGAATCTCAGACTTAAAAGTGGCAACCACTTCTGAATGAAAATGCATTGAGTATATTTGTGTGATCTCGGTATATTTTTACCAGAAAGTCATTATGTATTTTTTTTTTTCTTTTTTTTTTTGAGACAGAGTCTCACTCCATCACCAGGCGCCAGACTGGAGTGCAGTGGCGCGACCTCGGCTCACTGCAACCTCCGCCTCCCGGGTTCAAGCAATTCTCCTGTCTCAGCCTCCCAAGTAGCTGGGACTACAGGCACGCGCCACCACGCCCAGCTAATTTTTTTGTATTTTTAGTACAGGCGGGGTTTCACCATGTTGGCCAGGATGGTCTCGATCTCTTGACCTCGTGATCTGCCCATCTCGGCCTCCCAAAGTGCTGGAATTACAGGCATGAGCCACATTATGTATTTCTAAATGTGAATAAAAACCACATATGACACAAGTATGGCAATAAATCTCAGCAAACTATATTGAGAAATATACCAAAGAAATGAAACAATTTTTATGTGTATATATTTATATATTTGTCTGTTTGTATTAGATTCATTTTATGACAAATGAAATAATTCAGTAACCACTTTGATTTAATACTGCACATTTAATATTCATTGAGCAATAAACCATACACTAGGCAAAAAGTTACTAACCCTCCCCCACCAAAAATGATTTGCTCATATTCACTTTTCTCCTTATCTAATGCTTCAAAGATAATTACTTTGTCCCTATAATAACATTTGCATAATTTATTTCAAGACTAGTGATTAGTCCACAAATTTTTGCAGGTTTCAGATCAGAAATATGTGCATAAAAACACTTACTACTTGAAAGATAAGTAAATAAATTAAGATAATAATTTAGACTAATGTTCCCCAACTTATCTAATAAAAAGATTCTCCTAGCTTTTTCCTTAGAGTACATCCAAGGTAAGGATAAGAGTCGGTATTATTAACAAGCTCTCAGGTGATTCAAAATAAGAAACTGGAAAACATAGATTCAGACTAAGCTCAATTATCCTATTCATTCATTCATGTAGTCATTCATTCATTATTTTATTAATTCAATCTGGGCACACTATGTGCTGAACACAACAGGATAAGACATACTCTGAGTCTCATGAATAAATGGAATGAAATATGACAAATGTTTGGCTGAAAGTATGTACAGGCAGCATTGGGAACACAAAAGGAAGGAGGTGTCAATTCAATCTGACAGGTTGGGTAAAGTTCATCCTGGCTTCACAGGGAAACCCACATTTAAACCAAGTGTCTAAAGAGTAGGTAATCAATCACCAAGAGAAGAATTAAAGAACATCCTAGTAAGAGAAATCAATGCTGGCATCATTGAGCAGAAAGTATCTGCTGAGTATAAAATTAAAAGACAAATCTTTTTGGAAACTATTTAGAGAAATAATGAGAGCTAAAGCTGAGTCAGTGGAAAATGGGAGAGAAGGGAGGAAGAATATATAATGTTAAAAAGTAAGGGTGGTTTAGGGCTGGGAAGTGACTGGATGTGGAAAAAGGAAAGGGAGGGACTGGATAGTCCAAAATGGCTCCCAGGCTGCATAAAATAGATACAGATGGTAACACTACTTCCAGGTAAAGGGAATAATAAAAGATGATAAGGATTGGGGGGAAGATAGGAATTCAGTCTTGCATGTGTCACGTTGGGGGACATTCAGATGGATCTGTCTGTTAAACAGTTGAATATGTAAGACTAGAACCCTGGAGAGTTCTGGGTTTAGAAACACAGATTTGAAACTTAACAACAGGTGAATAATGAGTGAAGTCTTAAAGTGCTTAAAATCACATAAAGAATTTTATAGTGTGAGAAGTGGACCAAGAACAGAACTTTGGAAAGTTCTTATGTTTCAATAATTATCAGAGAAAAAAGAGAAAAGAAAAAAATAACAAGAAGAGAGTGACATCAGAAAAACTGAGGGGAGAGAGTTTTAAGAAAATGAGTCCTTGGTCAGGCAAGGTGACTCACACCTGTAATCCTAGCACTTTGGGAGGCTAAGGCGGGCAGATCCTCTGAGGTCAGAAGTTCGAGACCAACCTGGCCAACATGGTGAAATCCCATCTCTAGTTTAAAAAAATACAGATATTAGCCAGTCATGATTACAGGTGCCTGTAATCCCAGCTACTCGGGAGGCTGAGGCAGGAGACTCACTTGAACTCAAAAGGTGGAGTTTCCAGTGAGCCAAGATTGTACCACTGCACTTCAGCCTAGGTGACAGTGTGAGATGCCATCTCAACAAAAAAAAAAAAAAAAAAAAAAAAAAGAAAGAAAGAAAGAAAAAGAAAATGAGTCATCAACAGTAAATGACCCAAATATGTTAGAAAAAGACTAAAATAATCCATCAGATTTGACCCTTGAATAGTCAATGATTAAGAAATGGTATGAGTTTGGGCCAGGCACTGTGACTCATGCCTATAATCCAAGCACTTTGAGAGGCCAAGGCAGGCAGACCACCTGAGGTCAGGAGTTCAAGACCAGCCTGGCCAACGTGGTGAAACCCTGTCTCTACTAAAAATACAAAAATCAGCTGCATCCGGTGCCAGGCACCTGTAATTCCAGCTGCTTGGGAGGCTAAGGAAGGAGAATCACTTAAACTTGGGAGGTGGAGATTGCAGCTCAGATCGCCACGGCCCTCTACTCTGGGTGACAGAGTGAGACCCTGTCTCAAACACACACATGTGTGTGTCTGTGTGTGTGCCTGCGCACGTGTATGTATGTGTGTATATGTGTGTATATATACGTGTGTATATACACACATATACCCACATATATACACACATATATATATCTAAGAAAGAGAAAAAGAAAAAGAAAAAAGAAATGATATGAGTTTAAGAGGAAATGGGAGGTAAACCAGCAAAAGTGAAAGTAGGCTATAGTCTGGAACTTCATTAGTAAAGTAAAGAGAAAAATATGCAGATGAATGATCAAAGTATACCCTTTCTTAAAACAATCAGAGAATCTCAGAATTAAAAAGAGTTTGGATAATCATCTAGTGCATTTTTTTACCTCAATGCAGAAATCCCTTCCAAAGTCTCCCTTACATATAATCGTCCAAGTTCTTTATTTGGATATTTCCAAGAATAGGAAACTTATTAACTCAAAAAAGCTCACTGTAATTAACTTGTCTTTGAAGCATAATATTGCATGTGTATGTACATATATATATATACACACACATTATAATGGTGAATATTCATAAACTGAATACATCTATGTAAGCAATATCTAAATTAAAAGATATTACAAGCAGTACAGAAGCCCACCCCACCCCATCCAGTCCCTACCAAGAGTAACCACTATCCTGACCTAAATACATTATTTCTGTCTGTTTTTGAACTTTCTATAAGTAGAATCACTCAGTATATACTCTGTTGTGTCTGAATGTTGTGTCTCACTCAACATTATGAGATTCACTCATTGTTATAGGTAGCTGATATTCATTCATTCTCATAACTGTATAATTCTACTGTATGAATACTCCAGTTTCTTTTTACCATAGGTTCCATTGATGAGCATTTCTGTTTTGGCACTACTACAAAAAAGGCTGCTATGAACATTTTTGTACGTCTTTTGGTTAACATGTGTACATATTCCTCCTATAGGTATACCTACAAGTAGAATTACTGGGTCATAGAATATGCATTGTAGATACCCTCAAAATTTTTCCAAAGATGTTTCAATTTATACACCCACCAGCAGATCATGAGAACTTCCATTGCTCTACATCATTGCCCAACACATATTTTCTGCCTTTTTCATTTTAGTCGTTCTTGTCTGTGTATCGTACTCTCACATTTTAATTTAATTTGCATTAGTATAATGACTGATGATGTTAAGTTCTTTTTCACTTATGTATTGACAATTTGGATATTCTCTTATGTGAAGTGTCTGTTCAAGACTATTACTCACTTTTTTATTGGCATATTTGCCTTTTGTCTTTATCTTTTTTATTTGTAGGAGTTCATTATGTAATCTGAATGAGTCACTTGTCAGATGCATGTATTAAGAATATCTTCTCCCACTCTGTGAATGTCTTTTCATTCTCTTAATGGTATGTTTTGATGAACAAAAGTTCTTAGTTTTAATATGAACCAGTCTCTCTACATATATTTTCTTTTATGTTTCATGTTGTTTGTGTCCTGATTAAGAAATCCTTGCCTACACCAAAGTGACAAAGGTTTTCTGCTAGGTTTTCCTCCTTTTCATATCTAAATGTCCTGTTTACTATATTCTTTTTTCTCATAACTTCTCTCTGCATTAAACAAACACTCATTTACTTATTTCTAGTAATGTGTTAGCTACACTTTCTGCTACTCTTTTTTTTAGTGTTTGCCTGAAGAATTACAACATGCATCCTTGAGTTGGCTCTATATAACATAATTATTACTTTTACTATCTTCCCAGAATTGCTAAGCCATGGAAGTTTTAAACTTCATTTATCACTTCTTACTTTTTTAATGGTATTGATGTCACATATTATTCTGTATGTATTTTAAACTTCGCAAAGCATTACTCTTATAGTTCAATATAGTTCATGTTCATTTGTATAAAATGTATTTACACTCTCCAGCATTCTTCAATCACTCAGATATTTCCATGGTTCTATTTAAGGTTATTCTTCTACTTACTACTATTTCCTTTGGTATTCCTTTTCGTGCAGGCCTCAGACTGACTAATTCCTGGTTTTGTATTTTGGGGTGGCTTCTTTCGGTCAGAAAATGTCTTTGTTTCCATATTTTTGATAGATATATTTTTATGAGTTACAGAATTGTAGGTTGGCAGGTATTTTCCCTCAATACTACATTTCATTTATCTTCTCACTTCTTTGGTAAAGCCAATTCTCAGTCCTATATTTGCTCTTTAAAGGTAATGTGTCCTGTTTCTTTGACTTCGTTTAAGATCTTGTTACCTGGTTTTCAGCAGTTTTACCAAAATGTCCCTATGAATGTTTTTACTGTATTTATCCTGCTTCAAGTTTGCTAAACTTCTTGAATCTGTCTGTGGCTGCCTTTCCAAAATTTTAGAAAAATTCCTGGCTTTAAGTCCTCAAAAAATGTATCTCCCCTTGTATTCTTTCCTCTACTTTGGGACTTTGATTTTTATATGTTTTAAAAAATCATCTTACCACAAATACCATTTACACAGTATCTAATTTTTCCCTTGTTTTTCTTTCTATGTTTTGAGTATTTTCCAGTTCACTAAACTTCTATTGTGCCTGATTTATTATATGTCTCTAGCAAACTCTTAATTTCAGATAGAGGTAGGGGTTTTTTTTGTTTCAATTCAAGAATATCTGTTTGATTATTACTATTTTATTAATTTTTTTGGAGATAGAGTCTCATTCTGTTGCCCAGGTTGGAGTGTAGTACATGATCTCGGCTTACTGCAATCTCTGTCTCCCAGGTTCAAGTGATTCGCACGCTTCAGTCTCCTGAGTCGCTGGGATCACAGACGTGCACCATCAAGCCCAGCTAATTTTTTGTATTTCTAGTAGAGACGGCTTTTTGCTATGTTGCCAGGCTGCTCTCAAACTGCTGGCCTCAGATCCTACAACCTTAGCCTCCCAAAGTGCTGGGATTATAGGCATAAGCCAGCATGCCCAACCTTTTTGGTTATTTTTTTATGTGTACCACTTCTCTAATAAAATTTTCTATTCTTTCACTTTTTTTAGACCACCTTTTCAGTCCTTGTCAGTTATCTGTAATATCTGAATCATCTACTTACCTGCTTCAAATGTATACTTTTTCTTCTGATTATTTATCATATAGTTTTACCTGTTTGTATGTCTAGTTACTCGTTTTATTACAGGACAGAAATTAGGTCTACAAGAACTACAGAACTTCAAATGATCTCTTCCACTACAGCAGGTTTCTCATTTTCAGTATTAAGCAGAACAGAGAGAGGCTGGCTGTCCCAAGCGAACCAAGGGCTCAGCTGGGCTGGGGCTAGGTTGCAGTTTTAATAGAACAGTTTTAATAGAATGTAGTTTGCCCCTTGTTTATCTGTATTTGTATGCCATGATACTCCCTGGATTTTGATTGAAAGCCTGGTAGATCTGTATCTTCTGGGCTCTGAAAAAGTTCTCTTTCAGAAGTTTTCAGGTCATTGCTTTATCCTAGGCCTCAAACAGCTACAAAATTTGGTAAACTTCTTCAAGAAGAGATCAACAGTGTGTTTGAGTTTGGTGTCTCCAGAGTGCTAAGTCCTTTTGTTTGTTTATTTCCAACTGAAATTCTACTACCTTTGGGAGCTTTTAGAAGCTTTTAGCTTAACTCTTGGCTTTCTTTGCAGCCTGGGAACATAGCAGACATCCCGTGGAGAAAGCTGTGTGTTTTAGATCCCTCAAGTCTCCAATCTGTCCCCGCCTTGCACAAACACTAACTTTTTGAGTTTTGCTAACTTTTCTTACTCCTAAAAGACACCTTCTGCTAGGCCAAGTCCAGTCCTCAGACCACACTGAATCAGCAAACGCCCTCAGGGAAATAAATGCATGCATGCCTGGGAGTAATTTTCCTTTCTGTAATCTTAGTTCTTTTAGTCCTTGCTGCTTGCACAGCTCTAGGAAATATATCTAATTTATTCGGTTTGTACGAAAAACTGGTCCCATGACCTACTTGAAAATCAAAAAGTTATTACATTTTAAAGCTCTAATTAATTTTTAAAACTCTTTATATTGACACAAAATTGACTCTCCCATATTTTCCACTAATTGTCTAAATTTTGAAATCTGGAACAATATTTTACCTTCATCCATGTTGCTTTTTTTCATCTATTTAAAGAATTATCTCCCTTAAATCTTTTTTTCTTTCAGTCTAAATATCACCAAATTCTAAACTTATATTTTATATTTAAATCCTTTGCCATCCTGATCATCATCTTCAGTAAAAATTCTGATTTGTGAACATCTCTCTTAAACAAGAATTAACAGATATGCTATGATTAAGCCCAATAAAGAGAAATAAATGAGAGAATCACATAAAAATAGAGATACAAAATAAAGAGTAAAAATGAGAGAATCACACAAAACATAATTGAGATATAAAAGAAGTCATCTGGTGAGGTATTTTTAAAAGCTCATGAACAAAAGAGCAAAAAATAAATAAATCAAACACAGGTAAGTAACTATACAAAATAGATATAAAAAGAATGAAATGAAAGCTTTGAAAAGTAATAAAAGCTCATGAAGAATGCTAAGTAAACAAAAAGAACATTTTATTCTTTTCTAAGTCTTTGTTTCACAATTACCTGAAATCATTCTCACAATTCAATCACATTTTACTAATGAATTAACTTGGACTATTTAGCTAAATTTCACCAATAACAAAATGTAATTAATGGCAGAGTTTCCAGGTTTGGATACAGATATTTATTTTGCACAGCTACACTCAGATTTAGTGAATTATTTAAAAAATGCCATGTAGCCCTTTAATTCTTACCATAAAAATTTATCTAGAGAAAATGTCCTTCTAAAAATAAACATTTCTATTATTCAAAGAGAAATGTGTGTAGGTTCTGCCTTATGCCAGCTAAAGACATTTATATAAAACCACAAAATACATTCTTAATATTATAAATTATAATATAATTCATTTATTTATGAATGTATATTATGAATTATATGTATGAAAAGCACACATTTGAGAATCAAGCTACCCAGTAAAATGGTTTATACGTAACACGTAGACTTCGTGCTGAAAATGGGTAGCTCCCTACCTTCCTTTTGCATATTAAGCAATATCTGTGTAATTGAGTCTCTCAATTTAGGTACTTAAAGATGCATTTGGCACTTGGGATAGCTATCTTGAGCTTCTAACAATAAGTTTGTTTCCTAGATACATTTGTAGCTACTATGGCTCAGAGAAGAGGGATACAAATTCAGTTGTTTTGTGCTGGTTCTAAGAATTTCTGCACACACACATACACGCACGCGTGCACGCACACACACATAAATACGATTTAAAATGCCCTTAACTGAACAATTTAAAAAATATATAATGATCAGAAATCTTAAAAAATGTAATCTAAGTCTACTTTATCTTTAAGTAAGGAAAGTAATGGTTAAATTTCAAACTGTATTAACAAGCACTTCCTTCCACCATTAGAGATAAGGTAGAAAAAGAGTTACCCTGAGAGAGATGCCGGTTTTACTTAAATTCATGGTAAGAGGTAAATGAGAGCAGAGCTGACTTGTGCCTGGGCACAAGCAGGACACCCGCCACTATTAAGATGGAAAAGGGATAAGAAAGGTGAAGCTGGAAATACTTAAGACAAGATCCTCCAACGTCACGAGACTACCTACATACTTGCAGTTCTACCAATGTTTAATATTTCCTCAAAGTAAGGTACAGACGAGTGCTCCAGTCCAGGAAATCAGATGGGCTCAATCTACCACGAGGAGGAAAAGGAAGCTATGACAAACATTCTGAAGGTCGGCACCTTGTAACTCCCCACTACTATTAATCGCATTGAATATGAACTGAATTGTGAGTTCACTAAAAGCATGCTTCTTGAGTTAGGAGGCCTAGGCAAATGAGGCTAAAAATTAACTCACACATTCAAAGCCATCTATTTTTAAAATGCATGATAAGCAACACAGGAAGCTTTTATAACTAGCCAGCAAAATCTGAGCTTTCAATCAACAATTTCTTTCAACGAAGGTGTGGAGCATGGAATGGATCCAGAAGCACAGATGGTATTTTACATCTGCACATGCAATTTCCTTTTTCTCCATTTTTATATAAACCTCTATCTCTCTTTTTTAAAAAATGATAGAATTTACCAGTAAAATGCAGAATGACTTAATTGCCTCTAGAAATGTTCACACCTCCATTTCACATTTTTAGGAGCAATTTAACTGCCTTTAAGTATATGAAGAAAGATGGGAGGGTGGACCTTTCGAGCTCCCCTGTATTACAAACTGAATAATTTCAGAAGATTCAATTCCTCCAGAGAGCTACAACTTTTCCAGCACTTAAAATAACTGCACTCCACCATCCTTATCTGTAACTATTTTCCTAGGATTAATGCTAACTTTTCATAGAACCTTAAAGCTAAAGTGAGCTTCAGAGATCATGTTACTGCAATCCTCTCCTCAAAATATAAGTAATGATGATCGAGTAGGGCTGGCAGCTTGCTCAATATCATTTTGCTGGATAGCACAGGGGAAAGGAGCAAAGTCCACCTGCATCATAATCCACAATTACAGAGACAAATGTGGAAAGACCAACACAGAGCTGTATCTCCAAGAATCCGTTTCCAGGACTCTATCAGAATGCCAAGCCCTTCTTCTTATAAAGTAAGTCAGATTCATTTGAGGACATAAAGTAAGTCAGATTCATTTGAGGACATTTCTGACTTCTAAAATCTAAAAGAGTTTCTTTAAAAATTGAATACAAATAACAGGTTTCACTGATATTACATCCAAATCAAAGATAAATAAGGCATGAAAATAATATTGGATAGAATGAAATTTCAGGTAACCAAACTCAGTACAGGGAACTGAATTTGTACATTTCAGTAAGTGAGAAAATAAAAATACTACAATATAAACTAAGAGAAACTTTTGAAAGGAATGTTACACTTACCTTTTGAAAAATGCTCTATTGAAATAAAATCAACTGACATATCCTCTCTTTGTCATACTAATTCCTCTGGCCCAAACTTCTCTTTTGAGCTCTAGAATTGAACAAAGTACTTCCATGACATATCCATTAGACTATGTCAAAATCTCCTCGTCTTTATCACGTCTAATGCCAAACTCACATCCAAAGCAACTTGCATTGTCTCCTGTTTCAGGGAATGCCTGCAACATGAAGACATTTGTGCATCCAGAAATCTAAACATTCCTCTGAGATCTCCTAATCCCTTCCCCAAATCCTGACCCTCTACCTCAATCACTCCTGAAACCTGCTACATTTTCTCCATCTCTGTGGCCAAACCTGCATCCACACTGCCATCTTGTTCCTCTCATGGGATCTTCCAGTAGCCTTGTAACAGCTTTGCACATGTCTGCTCTGGCCCTTAGTTCTCTCTCTTCTCCAGAATGAACTTTTGTCAGTACAAATCAGTTCATATCACTTTCCTACTTAAAATCCTTAATTGGCTATCCCTAGCTTTATGATAAAGTCTAAATCCTTTAAAATCCCTAAAAATTTATAAAATGGATACAAGGAACCAGCGGCTCTGATGGCTTTTTGAGTCCCACCTGAACCAGTCCCTTTGCTCCACTCCCACATCCTGACCTATCCCTGTAGTCTCCAGTCCAAACATTCTGGACTCTCTGTCCCCTGCCTGCCTCTCATCCTTTGCACAGTGTTACCTTGGCTTGAAGCACGCTTCATCCTACTTTCTACTCCATTCATCTCAACTCTTGTGAAACTTTCTTAGGAAATCTTCTGTTATGCAACTCCCTGAAAGACTCGTTCCCTGCATTTTTCCTCTGGAACCAACATCAAAATTTATGATCATGTATTTGCTTAACTATTGTATTGTATAACTGCTGTCTAATGTGTATCCCCTTATGATAATATCTATTTCTATTTATTGACTCATCTCACTACCAAGACTGCAGATAGCATATTGTTTATACTTAATGATCATTTATTAAATGAATAGTTGATAAAGACAAGAAAGAAAATTACTAAGAAGAGACAGAAGTAATAAAGAAAAGATGGAAATCTTTTTATCTAGATTCTAGATTAATAGAGAAGGAAGGGAAGGGGAGAGACAGAATATGAGTGATTTACAAGACTAATCTCACCAAGAGCTTAGAAAGTTCCATTTTATGCATAACTATCTTTTACTTTGGATAATTCTGAGCTAGTAGGATTACATACTAGACAACAGACCAGGGTCATACCTGGACCAAGTCAATCCCAGTTATCCAAACTTCATGCAGTTTAATGTTACTCTAACAAAGGCATTCTGAAAGCCTCCAAATAAAAGAACACCATTTTTAGTTTCTTTGCTTGAGCTCAGTAAACATCCTTAAATGGGCATGAAGACTGACCTTTCCCCAATTCAAGTCCTGGAAAGACTTATGTGTGCTTCTAAGACTCTACCACTATAGTGCCTACTAACTGGCAAAGGTACGGTGTCAAAGATCCTAAAGCACAATTACTCCAATGTTTGTGTGTGTGAACATTTGGTCTGTAAGGAGGTGAGAAAGAAAATGATCAGAAAGAAAAGTATTTGAGAGAGGGACCAACGAAATGTTACTCCACTTAGGAGAACAAAGTCAAGGCAATCATTATTATTCATAACTTTTTTTTCTGATATCTTCTTAACATCACAATTCTAAAAATTCAGTGCAAGGCTAGCAAGACACATGTAATTCTAATAATGCAAAAGCAGAGACAGATGATACCACTGCAATGCAGTAGACCACTTCAGTTGATTATGTGACTTAGAACACCAGCGTAAATTAGCTCCCATTAAGAGTTTTCTGAAATTTGGATACAGTTTCTAAGACACTCTTAATCCACTTCAACGAGAATGTACACTATGAATTTCAAGCCACCAATAATTCATAATATCTGGGAGGACCAGGAATAATCCATATTTATAAGTTTCATAGATAAGATTTGCATTCCCCTTTTGGCTTCTCTGATGCTCTTCTGGCCGTATGTTTTGTGTGGGGTATGCAAGGTTAACTTATGAGCACATGCTGTGCACAAGAAACTCTGTGTTACAGAACAAGGGGAAGCGTCTCAGGAATTTAAGAAACCATCTTAAATACACATATCATGGCCATGTAAGCCATGGCTTGGCTTGCTGCCAATTCTCTGCCATAGTCACAAAAGGAACACAGTGATAGAGCAGGGCCTATTTGTAAAATCTAAAAGAAGTGCAATATCTAGATTTAGAAAGCCCCAGGAAAGCCAACAAATTCACAAACAACCCCCGAGGATCAGAGGAAACTATAGAAAAAGTAAAGTAGTTGCTCTTAAGCATCTGTGTTATAATTAGGAAGATAAAACATAACAATAAGATAGTCACTAACGCACAGCAGCATGTAAGAAGTGTCAAGAGAGGAGTAAAATACAAAATTGCTTTAGTTCAGAGGTGTTTTTTTTCCAAAGTCTTCCTACAATAGATAGAATTTAATTTGCCTCTTGATGGGATCCAGAGAGGCAGGAAGGGATGGCAAGACGAACTGGAAGGGGTGACAGCCCCAAATGCTTGTATATCTTTACAAAACTTCCCTTTCCTCAAGAAAGAAAATCATTCCTTTTACATGAACTAGTGGATTGTTTTGCAGGTTAGAGTCATTTTCTGCTGGATTAGGTTTTGAAATGGTATTTTTCCGTTTATCTTACAGCATCTTACGGGGGTGGAAACAGAAGTCTCAGCAGGTTAATTTCTACCTTTCACAGAGAATCTGCTGCTTACAACGTAAAACAAAACTACCAAACTATGGAAGTCAGGAACACATTTAAATAAACTGATGTTAATAAAAAAACTGAGCTGTGCATATAATTCCCACTTAGAGTGTTAAGTCCCAGCATCACAATACATCTACTGATGTTTGATTTTTTTTTTCTCCTCACAGAGGAAATGTATGTTTTATTATTTATTATTCCTATGCTAAAGCTTATTAGTATTCATTCAGTAGGCATCATCTCCGTCATCTTATAGATGTGCATAGAAAAGATGCACAGCTAAATGATAAATCAGCATCCCACATTAGAATCCTCAGTCCCTTATATTTACCCTAGTTGGATATCTGGCACTTAAACTAAGATGCTTTCCACTAATAAGCCAACAATTTTAATAATGTCTAAATGTTTCTCTCTCCTTTCCTCAGTTCTGACAGACAGAGCTTATAAATTTTTGAGCACTTCAATTTGATTGCATTTCAAATATAGATTAATGTGGCAACAGTAATAATTAATGGAAAAATGATTATTGGCAGAGCATTTAAAATGCTTAATTCTCTAAGCTCATATATATTGAACAGTGATATGAGAATGACAAGCAGTGAACTATGTAGAAAAAGAAGAGAGAACATGAGGGGTGTTTCAATCAGCAGTAGTATCATCTCTTTCACTTATTGAGAACTTACTATTTCAGGAAACACAAATATATTTTCTCTAGTGCTAACAACAAAAGTGTAAGATGCAGATATTATATCCATTTAATAAGCACCAATATTGTGGCTCAGAGAGATTAATTAACTTGTCCAAGGTCACCCATCTAATAAATGATGTGAATTGATCCATTCTTTCCATCCCCATTGCTAGTATCTGACTTCAGACTCATCTTTTGCCTACCATGTTTCTATGCCTGTATTCTCATATGTATACCTGTCACTATTGCTCCATATATACTCTTTGCTCCTGCCATTTTGAGTCATTCTAATGTACTGGACCAGCTATGCTGTCTCACACCTCGTGCCTCTGCCTAGAATGAGTTTCCTAATTTTCTCTGAATTAGTTCCTTGTCTTCCTTCAAGGCTCAGCTCAGGAGTCTCCTGTCTGAGGTCTTTCCTGAGCCTAGCCCGGCAGATGTGATCCTGCCCTCCTCTAGAGCCAGTACATAACCCTGTTTATTAACTAGTTTACTCACTAGTTATGTTTATATGCATGGATCCCTATTAAAGGCTTAGAGTTCCTTGAAAACAGTAATCATGCTTAATCTTTGAATTACCAGTACATAGCACAGTTCCTGAAACTTAGCTCATGTTGAAAAAATAGGAGTACCTATGTTGTAGAAGTTTAAGCTGGACCCAAGGTTGACTGCAGATTGCAGTAAGCATTCTCAAGAACCAAACGATTTTCTTTCAATGCTATGGAGACAACTTTTTTAAATTAAAAAACAGAGAATTTTTATATTACATTTCAGTTAAAAATTGGATCTGGTACTCCTTCATTTGCTGTTCATTTCCTCTTACATTTATTAATTATCAAATATTTAGTTGATTTTAACCACTGCTTGCTCCCTTGTAGTCCATCTGTGCTTTCTTTTCAATAATGCATTGAAGTCATAAGTGCTAGATTTATCACCTTGGTGATTTCCACGGCACAAATCGTGATTTCACTAGCACTGAGCAGAAGGAAGAGCTAATGGGCAAGGCAGAAAATGCTTAATCAATATCACTCCTGGCATAAGTTTAAAACCCTAAACCCCCAAGCAGATTTTGAAAAGGGATATGCTCAAGGCCATAGTCTCTAGAAATGCATTTACTATAGTAAGAAGTTGAGAATCACTTTCGTTCTTAACAAACTCTCAATTACTTCACAAGCCTCTTAGGAAAGCACTAAGGTCTATGAATAACTCAGCTGGCCCATGGGAGAAAAAAAGAAACCCTGCAGGAATATGTTATTTCCAAGAAGGGCCCCTCCTCCGAAAGATACATGCTTTTTTCTAAAGATATAACAAAGTACTTCTACATCAGCAGAGAGAAGAGGATTTCTGAACATGAGTATTGAAAGAGATCATAAGGATTAGATATCAGTCATGGAACAGGTTAGAGGCACGTTCTAAACTGAGTAGTCCAAGGGATGGACCATAATATTATGAGTCAAACAACCAGATTTTGTTGACTGGAAGCCACCCACCTTCTATATTAACTACATCCATGAAATTATGTGCTCATGAGACGTTAACTGGATTGCTGAACCAGACGAGCATTTCTGCTATAGCCATGCATTCTACCAGAAGCCACCTGTGTGTTCTCACAATAAAGCAGGTGTTCACCTAAGGGTCAGGAGGGGCAAGTGTGATCAGGGGACCACTAAGCATCCTGGTATAGAGACCTGCACTACTCAACATTTTAAACTTTCAAGCCCTTTAAATATCCATAAGTCTACCTAATTTAAGAAAAAAATCTTCCTTCCTTCAAAACCACACTGCTAGTGTTCTCAAGTAAAAAGAAAGTGTCTAAAGTGCAGGTTCAGCACCACAATACAAATGTAAGCCAACTAGCTGCCTTTTCATTGAATATGCTATGAAGACCAATCAATATAAGGATTAGGAAACAGTTCCAGTAAGATTTTCAGTGTTCTTTCTTGGGGCTGCCATCTAGAAAATTTGTCTCAGTGCCAAAAAATGTATAGTTCTGTTTTCCTTGCTATCCCTCCACCACTGAAACAAAATAACCTGATCCCACTGTGTTGTTTCATTGTCTACCTCAACACATTTCGACAACGTCCTAATTTTAACTATATTTGAATAATATGTGAATTGTTTTTATTTTTTTACAATTTGTGTGTTCTTCATTTATATATTTTAATTTTCCTTGAGAAGAAGCTAAGAAGTATTCAGATACCAGACAGTGATAGCAATCCACAATAAGAACCTGTGCGTTTACTAAGCAACCATGTGGCTTTCCCTCTACCTTATCAATGATACATATATGTTTCAGTTTCACGTCCCTTAATAAATAACTAAGAAATCACTAAAATAAACAGATAAGGCATTCAAAATACATTAGTTCTCCTCATAGACATTTGGGATGGTTCCTATTACATACTTTTTAAGAATTTGATTTACTTACAAAAGATACAAATATTTTATTAAAATGTAAGTATTCAAAGCAAAATTAAAAAGCACATGGAGAGAAGAATAAAAATAAAGATAAGAAAAATGTAATCAGTTCTCTATTAGAAAGGGAGAGGGACACAGTCATTCAGCTGGAAATATAATAGTTTCCAAGGTCAATGCCAGTTCAAACAAGAGTTGCCTTGCTTTGACAACACTTTTCAGGCAGATGGTAGGATCAGGAGCTCCACTGTTTCCTTCTAAACAAGCACACAATATGATATACTGAAAACATCTATATTTATAACGAGTCTCAAATGCACTTATCATTTTTAACTTGGTATTCATATATTCTGAATGATAATGGAAGCTCAGAGATTCAGGCAATCCGCCCTCATATGTATTGCTCCTTGAGTTACCCTCAAATGGTTGGCACAATTCTACATGTGGAGTGAGAATTCCACAAATACTTACAGAGAAGAAAAAATAAGAGGAAGAAAATACCAAAGATGTTCTTATTGGGAAATAGTCACTAGCCAATGCCAAGTTGAAAATGTTGGTATTATCTAATTGAATATCACAACCCCATAAATAGATTTTAAAGCTAAATCTGGTGGACAACCAAATATTAAAATATATATTAATTTAAACATAGTTTATAATTCTACTCTAAATTTCATTCATGGGGAAACATCCTTAGCCATGAGAAAAAAATCATTTTCACCCTTTAGATTAGAAAATTTTCTGATTCTACATTAAATTACCGTAACCGTATATTTTTTACAAGATTCATGATCAGTTCTTCTTTTCCAATCTTACTACTTTGATAACAGATAATTTAATAACTTTTATAATAGATACTTAAATGACAGAATAAATAGAATGAGAAATAATGAATTGTTGCTATTATTCATAAAAGCATAAAATTAAATTTTTTCATAGAGATGCCTATATCCCATAAAGAATCTACCTAGACTATGCTTATAAATTAAGGTTCATCCTTTCCTTCATTGCTGATTTTATATAATTCATGTTATAGATTAGCAGTATAAATGATAAAATCTAATAATAAGAAAAGCAGTTTAAAATAATTACATAAAATTCCTTCATATTATATTTGTGCCCTGTATGTTATAAATATCAAGACATGTCAAAGGAGTTAAAACATATTCTCTAAGTAAGGTATCTTAATGATACTGAAGATATTAACCTTGAGCTTCAGACTTAGTCTCCAAATATGGTCTGAATTATTTTTAATTTTTTAAATTGCATTTGATATCTACTTTGAACTGTGAGTTAAAACCAAATAATTACATTGTTAATGAGACAAGATACACTGTCAACACCTCAAATTTTTCTTTATATTGTTTATTTTTTAACTTGTTTTGGTCAAAGCCATTGTTGAAAGAAAATTATCTGCATATATATGTGGCTGATCACATAATACTAATTAACAATATGGCCAGCTATCTTGTTTATTATTTATAAGAAACAAAAGAAATACTACATCCTATGAAATAAGGTAAAATAAAATGAACCCTAGTTTGTCAATGCTAGATGTAACTATGAAAAAAAAATGACACCAAAAGTAAATAAGACAACATAGGTAAAACACTGAGAAGAGCTAGTCACCACATCAACTTCCAATATTACCTCCAGTCAGGCCAATGTTAGTCACCCTCGTATAATCTATATGTGCTAATTAAATTTAGAAGTTGATCTTTATTAAAATATTAGCGAGAAGTATTTTATTATATAACAAGACCTGTATTGTCAGACTTACTTTTTTAAGTTTATGTTTTTGTCATAAAAATTGAAATAATGAATTAGTTTAGCTTTATATATTAGCTCATTCCTTATTAAGACATTTTTATGACAAATGTAAACACATAAACTTTGTTATAATCAGTTCAGTTCCCTGCCAGTCTTCCACTCTCAAGAATTTTCGAACTTTTACTAATATGCAAGCATGCACAAGCCCTGAGAAGTCATTATTGTCTATTGAATTTACAATCTAGAGAGATGATGATGTTAATATCAATGAAATAACATAAATATATAAATAAGACCAACCTGGCCAGCTTAAACATGACATTATCTATATAAAGCCTGACAGTAACAGCAGAAGATCTCTCTCTCCACTCCTATCATATCCTACACATAATTCCACCCTAGAAACATGGTGTTTAAAATGGCTTGCTTGTAAAATCAGAAATTGGTTTCATTCATCCGAGATCCCTAAGATATTCAATAATGATGGATGGATATAAATATGGATAAATAGATGAGTGGATAGATGGATAAATGGATGAATGGACGGAAAAAACAGCACAAATTATTTCATACTTATGTGGATATAAATATAAATTTGGAAGAAATTCACAGCACAACCTCATCCCTATAAAATGAAACTCATCTGAAAGATTTTTTTTTTTAATGTTACTTGAACTAAAACAGGTACAAGATTTTTATGCAACCTGGCAGATACATACAGAATATCACTTCACTTAGTAAAGAGGTAATCTCAACCAGAGTCTCAATTAATTTAGTAATGAAGTTGAAGAGAAATTCAATGCTTTTCAGTAAGTAATCACATCATTTGAAAGACTGTTTGAATGTCAGCTGCTTGGGTTCAGCAAATCCTGAAATGCTGCTCTGCAATATCAAAGTCCTACCAAAGCAGGACAAACTTTTTAGATCAGGTACGTCAAACATGTAGTCTGTATTACAAAGGATGTCAAAACTACATTAAGATAGTAAGGAAGAAAATCCCAGTTGGAAAGCAAGTGGGCTATTAGACGTCATGAAACACACACACAAACATAAATGCCAATGTTCAGGGAAATCACACAGAGAGCCTCTCTGTGAGACCAAAATGCCCTATGAGTCATAAATACGGAGAGTTCTTTCCACCAGATGCTTCTGTTACAATACCAAACACTAGTATTTGTTGTAAGTTTGTTTGTTTTATATGTTTTAATATAATCTGATTTTCATTCTGCTATACTTATATAAACCTAGACCAAAAACATTAACTGATGTAGTGTTATTATTAAGACCTCCAGTGGACTGTTGTGACTACAAGTTCCAAGGGGGTAAAAAAAGGAAAAGAAGAATGAGATGTTTTCAAACTGATGATCAACTGCATCTCATTGCACAGCAGTATGAAGAAATAGATTTGGAAACACCACGCCAAGATTAGTAAGGCTTTTGAGCCATAGTCTTAATTTAGGTTTCATCACTTTACCTGGCAACAGTACCAATTTAGCAGGCACTGGGCTGTGCAGAAAGATTTACATGTAAATGAACACATTTTGGGGGCATTTTGCTTTGCCTCAGTAAAAGAGAAACATCACTTTTCATTGGCACTACAAAAATAAAACGGAGGTTATCACAGAAGGGTCCAGAGCAGAGTCCATTACTGAAAAAGCTAAATGGCGGGTGCATCAAACTCCTGGAGATCATGAGCAGCGCTTCTAAGAAGCACTAAAGAGTTTGAAAAACACAGATATTGTGGAAGTTATTAGAGGATAAAGTGCAGATATTTTGCAACTTATGGGGGAAAATTACCAAATTAAGGGATGATTATCTTATTTTTAATATTCTTTTTAAAAGTTGTATACATTTAGATATACAATTTATGCCGTCTATAATATAAATATATGAAAATCATTTAAAAAGTTTTACATAAAAATAATAAAAGTTTTTAAAATAATTAAAATCAAACAAAAAGTAAAGTGAATCTCAGACATCATAATGCAGTGCTATGTGCCTCTTCATTAGTGTAGATTTCTGTTTACTCATTTTATCTCTCTACCTCTAAGCTAATGTCATAATGGCCTGGATCCTGACATAATTAGATTTTAACAGATTATCTCAGTCACATAGTTCCTATAAAGCCAAGTCATTCTGGAATGGAGGTTTGTGATTTCTTCTCAGACTATATTAACAAAGCCTTACTCTTTTATTTCATTCATTCAAGTATTCATTTTTTCAATAAATGTGCATATAGTGCTTAATAAGTTTAAGGAATCATGTGAGACAATATAAGGCATGGAGAAATATGATTAATCATAGATTCTTGTGCTAAAAAAGGTTATGGCCTAATCAAGATAAAATACCTATGCAAATAAAGACATAATCTAAAAATAGACATACAATAAAAGTAGTACTGTGGAAATACCGCAACAATTCAAAGAGAAAGAAAGCAGGAACAAGAGCGAGGGAATAAGTGAGTGAATGTGTGAAAAGTTGAGAGACGCCAACCGGGGAGATAAGAAATGCTTTTCCTTTATGGAATCCTCTCTCTTCCACTTGCTAGGCACGTGTTGGAATGCTTTATGTTCCATCTACAATCTTTGAGGACAAGAACTTGGTGTATGGCCCAGAGAAGGCATTCAGGAAACCTTCATTGAAGGAATGAGTGAATAAATTAATGAATGAATACTTCTCTTTGGTTTTATAGACATTAGCATGTGAACGTATAAAAACAATGCATATAGCCAGTCCCTATTTATTTTTTCTTGCAAAACTGAAACAAAATGTTTTGTAAAACACAAAATACATTCAGAAGTGGCCACATCATTTAAATAGTTTAGATTTTTTTATGTTAAAGATAAAACGTACCTGCATTATGTAAGACTCTTCTTGTTACTTATATGGACTAGGGGCATTACTTGAAGACAAATTTGCATGACCCCCAGAAAGATAACAAAATTCAGAATGTTTTTCAGACTCTAAATGCATTTTGATGCAAGGAGAACTGTGACCTTTCAAATAGAACTCTTAATTTTTTTCACTTTATATTTAAACTCTTCAGGATTTTACTATAACTTTTTGCACAAATAGCACTAAAAGAATTATTATACTCCTGCAAACAATGTTTCCTCTCTCGCTATTCTCAAGTTACAGGCACTTGAAAATATGCAAATTTATATTGAGTTCTTGCCTTATTATCCTGTACTATCAGTTCTCCATATTCATGGGACCTACATTCATAAACTCAACAAACCACAAATTGAAAATATACAAGAAAAACAAACAATAAAAATAACAATATAATTAAAAATAATACAAATAGAACAATACAGTTTAATGACTACTTACATAGCATACACATTGTATTAGGTATTATGAGCAATCTACAGGTGATTTTAAACATATGGGAGGATATATGTAAGTTAAATGGAGGATGCATGTAGGTTAAATGTAAATACTACACATCATTTTATATAAAAGACTCATATAAATCTAAGGGTCCCCATAGGTTTTGCTATTGGGGGTCCTAGAGCCAATGCCCCATGGATACTGAGGGAGGATTGTACTTGTGGCCTCATGATAGTACTTGCTACTTTAGTTGGCAATTGAGCTCTTAAGGAAATATAAAAATTAAGTACCAAGGCCTGAATTACATTTAAAAATTGTAAAGATATTTTAATATGTTAGGTTTTTAAATTTAAAGATAGATGACATTAATTCAGACCCTTAATTAAATGCTTCTTCAAAGTGCTTTCTTAAAAAATAATTTAACAGTAGAATCAAGACAATTAAAATTAATGACCCAACATTCTGTTGTACTCACACAAATTAACCATTGAATTGCTAAAGAGTTCCAGGAGATAGATTGCTCTTCGAACATTTAAATCACTTTCAAAGTAAAGTATATAATCTCTGTGGGAGAGTCCATAAAGTAAATATTGAATTACTTCTCAACAATATGAACACTTGCCAACAAATCTGAAAAACATTATTTTCAAGGGAAAAAGATGGCTGCCTCATTTTGCACACCCAAAGGGTGAATGATATAGTTGAATCAGCCAAAGTAAATATATGTATGTGTGTATATGTGTGTGTGTGTGTGTGTATGTGTGCATGTGTATGTGTGTGTGTGTGTATAGACACCCACACATACACTATATCTTGTCTCCTAGGCCCTTCTGTCCATTGCCTTCCTTTACTCTCTTGCATTATTTGGCCATCTCTTTCACAAGCCTGTAATTTTGCCCGAGAGCAGAAATTGTGTCTTCATCATGTTTGTTCTCCATTTCCCAGTCCTGTACTTTTGCAGCACCTGCCTAGCAATGTTTTACATGCAGAAAAAAATTCAAGACAAGTATAGTTTCATATGAAACAAAATAAACTACAGATTAATTTAAGTTTCTTTTTGCACATTTTGTTAAAAAGAAAAGCTAACATATTTCACTTGGAAAATATCTACCAATTTCTAAGTAAACACAGGAATCTACCTTTAAAAACCGCAAACGTCTCCCTGAACATGTTTACACATAAATGTATCCAGGAGTATACTCAAGGTTCCTGTCCCAGTCCTGCGTGTTTTTGAGATTGGATTCTTCCCTATGCCTTGTATTGGTCAATATGAGTGTAGGATGAAGCAGAGAATTCTGATTTTGAGCTGTCTCTATCTTACCCACATCCTAAATCCATCATAAACTAAGTTTTTTTCCTGAAGACCAAATATACAAAGCAGCATCATAAAACTACAGTATAAGCATAAGAAATCTTAGTATTTACACTAATGGAAATAAGACTCAAATATTGAAAATTCATGTTACATAGTATCAGATGCTTATATTGGGTTCACTTCTCTAGGTTCTAAGGCTAGGAAGAATTAGCCTGACAGACAGGCAACAAAGTGTAGTGGTTAAGAAGGCAGGCAACAACTTAGGCAACTCACTACATGAGCGATTTTATACTAATTATTTAAACTATCTTAAGTCTTCCTTTTCTCAACTGTTAGTAGAATTAGAAGGCTTAAAATAGACACTTTAGCATGTGGTATAGTACGTGTGCTACACAGTAAATGCTTACGTGAAGACAGTGAAAATAATGAAGAGAATGCTAAAGTCTGTCCAGGCCAGGTCAACTGATAGATGCAACAAAGGTCCACAGCTTCTGAAGGTGGCTAGGCAGAGTAAGAGCTGCAGAAATCCTAAAGAAAATATGGTAGAACCTGAGGCAACATCAAGGCCGTCCCTGACACTCTGCCAGGGACTCAAGCTGCAGTGTGGTAATTCCTTACACTATTTCTCTCATAAAGCACTTATATTTTATCAACTGCCTCAACACTTAGAAACCAAAATAGTGATTTGTGACAAAATTTTCAAGCTGAGAGTCAAGCCGGTAGAAAAGGTGTTTTCAATCAAGGGTTTCTTAATATTACTCAAATAGTACCAAAGGGACTGCTAAGCAAAACTACCAGCCTTTACATAAAGGTCAAACTCGATAGGACAAAATAAATGTTGGTAGCCAATCTCCAAACATCAAATTGCGCATACCCTAGCAAAACCCAAAGCTAGTTATGAAAATCAGCTTATGTAAATGAAACAGTAAGTAGAGTCATCAAATGAACAAGAATAAAGTCATTGGCAAGTGTATTTTTTAGAAATTAAAACATTTCTTTAAGTAAGTTGAGAATTTTAAAGGCAGTGTGATACATGTACAAACATACATGTGTATATATTTAAGAAATATATGTAAATAATATATTTAAGGAAACTGATTTCCCAGAATAAAGTATATTTCAAATCCCACTTCTTTCCAAAGACAAAGAATAATGCTTTAGACATGAACCCCCCCCAATAAAAAGGAAAACAAAAGAAGAAAGTATTTACCATTTTCTACATATTGCTTACATTTAAATTTAAAATATAGCTAATTTTCTCCAGAACAGATTTGTAAATCTCCAATTTGATTGGCAATTCTACTAATTAGGAGACCACTCATAGTCACTAAGGTGAAAAAAGGTAATGATACTTTGAGCCGAGATAGTGGCAACAAAGATGAGAGAAGTGCCTGCCATTGATGCCTAGAAAGTACCTGGCAAATCATGGGACATGTGGAACAAGAGACAGGGAGTCAAAGTAGATGGGCATTAAGTAGATTGGGCTGACTTAATCTAGTCAGTGGTCCCTGTAACAAAGCAGGGACCAGGGGAAGAAGAACCAGTTTGTATTTAGAGATAATAAGCTCAGTTTGAAACAAATCTAAAGACAAATTAGAAAAATATCATTAACTAGAAAAAAGATTGAAATGCCTATTTCTTATTTTATGTTAGTAGGTGGAAATAAACTCAGCCGAAAACCCGTAAGTTTAGTGGCTGAAAAATAAAAGTAAAATAATAGGCCGCTGAATTCCAAGACAAAATGGAGAAAAACATCATCTGATAGTGGTAAGGGCTGCAGCTACAAAACTGAATTCCTTCATTAAGAAGTCCATTTCTTTCACTATATGCAGATGATCAAAATGATATTCATAAAAACCCTAAAATATCATCTTTTCAACAACCTAGAGAGGTAGATAACATTCAGCCTTATAAAAATGAGAAGATTTCCCCTGTGATATATGAGGATAGCATTAGCATTCCGTCAGACAATCAGTAGAAATATTTATACATACTAAAATCTCTATTCAGAAATAACACTTACTAAGGAAACTAGAGAGAGAATTCTAGACAGAGAAAAAAATAGCCTTTTTGTTATTCCTTCACAAAAGCAGACTGTCATTTTCTGTTCTTCAAAATATTTTGTACTTAAAATAATCTTTTCTATCCAACAGAAGAGATTTTTGAGTGACCTTAACAAATTAATTATGAGAAATTCATATGAATGTTCATATATATACACAGATATTTGTACAAATATACCTAGATATTACTTATATAGTTAATAAGTGGTACAAATAATTATTTTTACTTAATCACAAATTAGAAACTTTATAAAGCTATTCTCACTTTGTATAAATACAAACTCAAATAATACATATGAATGGGGAAAAGACCATTAGTAATTACTTATTTTTAATCATCTAACTTTATACTTTTTATGTGAAAGGCACATAGCATTAATGTTAATACGAGACAGTGATATGAGACTTGAGACATCACTAGGAAATTACTGCTAGGGCAAACATCACTGATGTCAAGACCCTGCTACTTTGGCAGAATCAAAATTTTTCCTAAGGGAATTTCCTAAATAATAGGTCAGTTACTACCGCTCATTATTACAATAGTATATGATGATTTTCTAGCTCAGAGTACACTTGATAATACTTTCTGGAGAGTAAGTGTTTATATCCCTGAATCTCCACAATTCACAGCCTTAAGAATAATTACCTTGGAAAATGGTGATTTGGAGCATTAAAAGAAACCAGGAGTGATGATAAATAGGAGTTTAGCAGGTTAAAATACACTGAAAGAAACTCAATTCTCAGACAGTTATGACAAGAAATATTGTATGTAGACTTTACATTGAGCCTTCTAACAAAAGATCTGGGGAAGCAAATGCCTTATGAGATTTAAATCTCCTATTGCCCTTTCTGATTTATTCCAACTAGCTAGTTCAGATACCTAGGATAACCGTTTATTTTACAAAATAATGTATTTGGGTAGTGTTTAGGTAGGATGACTAGGTCACTTATTGTCCAAAATGGGACAATAAGCATAAATCAGGACTGTACTGTTGAACGCCCTATTCACAGGAGAAGGCATGCTAATAAAAATCAGGTAAAAATGGAGAAAGAGAGAGAGAGAAAGTTACTGCAAAAAAAAAGAAAAGGAAAAAAGGACCCAAGATCACTTGATGGTTATTTGAAGAGAATGAAATTTACTGCGAGTTGGTGACAGGGAGGGAGCTACATGTTTGAGTCAAACAGGTTTTTTTTTTTTAATGCCAGCTGCTAGCCCTCTCCATTACTACCCAGCTACCAGTCCTTTTTTGGTGCAAGGACCTACCCTCCCAACAAAACTGAAGCACCCGCCACAAAAGATTGCTGAATTACAGTCGCTGTCCAAACCTCTGCATGAAGTATTTACCCTGGTGTGAAAAATACTATATGCAGATTTTAATTTCTTATCATTTTAGATTGTTTATTTGAAACATAAATTGGTTGCATCCTAGTGACATTCCTTTTTCAAATTATGACACTATCACAAATTGTCATTTGCCACATTCTCAAACAACTGAGTATAATTTGAGAGGCACAGATAATCTCCCCTTCATGGAAGAACCAAAGAATACCTCTTAAGGCAATACTGTCATGTCAGGCAGTGTGGAGTGTGCTGCTACTTGAGGAGAAAATGTGCTGCACACTTAACATCTGACTTCCTGCTTGAATTAACGTATGTCAAAATCTAATGCCTTACACTGAGAAAGTCATCAACATATGATGTTGATGTAGAGAAGAAAAGATACTACAAACAATATATGTAATATTTTTCATGACGGAGACTTACTTTGACCAGGAAGTAATTTTCTCATTATAAACAATTAGAAGCAAAAATATCCCTCCCATACAGATTTAGATAATAAAGAATATTTATTTTTATCTTTGTTACATTTAGGAATCATATTTTGTGTAATCAATGTTAAAAATTACATGCAATTTCTGTGCTACATGGATATTATAATGAAATAAGTATTTCCTCATATCATAGCCTTTTAGTGTCACCTCAATAAACAATGAGCTAGGTCTTTTAAACTTAAGAAAAATTTATTTTTATATTACATATTTTTAAATACATGATAGCAATTGTATTTAATATAAATATCTAGTGAATCATTATTTATAGAAACTGCTTGAAACAGTGTATAATTAAAAAGAAAATTACTGACCATATTCTATTCCTAAATCATTTGGTCCTTCCACTGAAATTTAGGTTCTACACACGGTCAAGCATGGTGCCTCATATATCATACAGCTTCAATAATTTTTATCCAATTAGCCACAAAAGAATAAACATACCTTAAGCTACATCTGTATAAAATATTTAGAAATTAAAAATTGAGAAAGAAATGACATAATGTTAACAAAATACTTTATACGTTAAAAAATTATGCCAGGCACGGTGGCTCACACCCGTAATCCCCGTACTTTGGGAGGCCAAGGCAGGTGGATCACGAGGCCAAGAGATTGAGGCCATCCTGGCCAACATAGTTAAACCCCATCTCTACTGAAAATACAAAAATTAGTTGGGCGTGGTGGTGCACGCTTGTAGTCCCAGCTATTTGGGAGGCTGAGGCAGGATAATCACTTGAACCTGGGAAGCGGAGGTTGCAGTGAGCCGAGATCACGCCATTGCACTCCAGCCTAGTGACAGAGCGAGACTCCGTCTCAAAAAAAGGGAAAAAATTAACTAACTTGCCATTCCAATAAAATTGTCAGTGCAAAATGTTCACAGTTCAACAAAGATTTACCTGAATGCAATTAGAAAAACTTATGAGTAAATGTACATACATGTGCTTACATATACCATATCATATACATATCCATAGGTATATATTTACATGAACCTTATATATATGTCATAAATACGTAAAAGTGATCCCAAACTGATGTATCACCAAAATTTGTATTTTCCGTGCCTGATTTAAATGATTTTGAAATTATGAGTAGTTGGCTATAAGTTCATACATACATGTGTATATATGTATATATTTATAGATCACATGTATGTACCTGTATGTGTGTACCCCTGTATATACACATAGGTATATATCCAATGCTAAGTCTCTTAGATTTTCCAAGTCATTTAAGTCAAATGGGAAAAATCTATTGTGATGGTGTATTCAGACATGGCTAGCTATTACATTCTACTTACTGATACATCTTACTATGTTATTTTGTTGTTAATAAGATAGAATCAACTTTAAAATGCACTGTCAATTGTAGAGAAATGATATATGTTCAACATTTGCATTGCTTATAAGCTCCATCCTAATATGAGAAATATTAAAATGTGAAAAAATATGTATTTATATTAAAACAGTATAATCATGATGTAAGGTATTTCAAAATAAGACATATCCAACAGTAAGAAACTTACTAAAGAAAATATTATGTGAGATTTTAAAAATAGATAATCAGAGCTAACTGTTTAATTGATAATGGTTCAAATTAGGACTCCCACTCTGCATACCAGTAGCCTCTAAACGTTAAGTCAAGTAGGAAATTGTGTGTGCACAAACACACAAACATAGAATAAATGTATCATGGTTTATTATTTTTCATAACTCATGGCCATAGAAATTACAAATTATTCACAGTAGAGTTAATTCCAAGTAAGCCAGAAATGATTCTGCATATATGAGGCATAAGTTTCCGTGACAAATAAGAACAAGTATATAAAATCCTACAGATACATGACCCATAACACATTACAGAGCACTGATTTCCCAGAGGATAATGTAAAACTCATGTACCCAGTAACAGTACTATTTTGGTTCTCTTCCATAACTCAAATCTATTCATGCTGCACATTTACTTTTACATAAAAATATATTTTAGTTATCTGGGCTATTTCATCTGTGACAACAAGATTCTTATTTATTTTAAATATGAGTATCCTATTTTACTCTGAAGCATTTTCTTTATGATCTTTCTGTCACCTAGACCATTTTTAAAGTGTATAACATCTTTCATTCACACATCAGATAACTTCTTGTTTTAAATCCTAAAAATTCACATAAACAGGAAGAGTTACTCAGGAATTTCATTTAATGAACTGGATTATACTTCTCTTTCTGAGAACTAAGCTGTATATATTTGATATGCTGGAATATTCCTATTACAAGCAAATAATCTCAAAAGAAATGATTAGTTTTATTTTTATTTTTGATTACTTTTATTAAAGAGAGAAAAGGTAATATTTGATCCATGAATTTTCACTCAAGTAGAAATAAATATAAGTAGAACAGTAGGGATGGAAACAGAAAAAATGGTTCTAATGCATGCAGAGGAGGGGTAAGAAAGTAAATATGCAGTTAATAAAAGAATAACACCTAGGCCTTCTATTTTTCTTAGCTTTGGGCTCAAATTTCAGTTGAGATCAGAAGGGAATTTAGTCTTATGTGCTCAAACAAATATATATTTCCTCTGCTCACCAAACAAGAATGACAGAAGCTTTTACCTGCTGGATAATTTAACAACATGAATTAGTAATTAGGATATTAAACCAAGATCAGGACTGAAGGTTCCTGAAATCTGCCTACATTTTAGGACAAGGTTTTATCTCACTGAAAAACAAATGGGAAATCTCTTGAGACTCTGACATCTGATTATATATCAGGCTCCCCTCTGTCTGTAACATGTATGTTTCCCTTCTTCTCACCATGGTCATGCTTGCTTTTTCCGTCACCTCTTTAGAACTTGCTTTCTTTAATTAGCAAGGGAGTCCCTTTGTCATGTAAAGCACTGGTTCTTTCAAACTAGCATCATCCTTTGATGCTTTTTAGATCTTCATAGGAATCATAGGTTTTTCCTGGGAATACTCTAAGCTCATCTAAATTTTAGATATATAGACCAAACTACAGATATTAATATTTTAAGGAGACTTTATGATAAAATAAATATTAAGAAGTTATGGGTAAGAATAGCCAGAATGGCATGTCTAGATAATTCTTTTTGGCAATGGTTATCGAAGTACAGTGTGTGTATTAATGGTGCAGCATCATATGAGAACTTGCAAGAAACGCAGATTCTAGGATCTATCCCAGACCTACTGGATGAGGAACTTGGGTGGCAAGGGGTTGACTAGTTAAAGAAGTGGGTGGTGATTTTCACACATGCTAAAGTTTGAGAATCACTCTTGTTCTGTTGTATCCTAAACAAGTAATGGGACTAATTAACACTAATAATAATAATAGCATTTCTCAGTTCGAAAAACACAATTTTATCCCAGTTAGGGAAAGCAATCTTCTGACTGTTCCAATAAAGCTTTTATCATTTTTAGAACCATGTAGGCTACTACTTATCTGAATCTTACAGTAAAGAATTAAGCAGTTTCAAACCCAGGATTTAAAACTGTCACAGTGATCTCGCTATATGAGAATGAGGGACATTAGCAGGATAATATGGCTATTTTACTCTGAAGCATTTTCTTTATGATCTTTCTGTCACCTAGACCATTTTTAAAGTGTATAACATCTTTCATTCACATATCAGAATGTGATAGGCCACAGGGCCACAGATATAACCATGGAGGTTAGTCTGGTCAGCACTTCAGTCTCCAAATCTTTCCCCTAAAGTTGTCTTTCTTTCTATAACTGACTTTTCTCATGTCATTTTTCCCCAGATACCTTTATCAATGAATGTGTCAACCTTTCTGGCATACGACCAGCCCACAATAAGTTACTGTGGGGTGCATCATGAACTTCTCTCCCATAAGTCCTTTGAAACGAATGCACAGGAAGATACGATGGAAACACACCTAGAGACTGAGCTGGACCTGAGCACAATCACAACAGCTGGCCGAATCAGTGACCATAAACAGCAGCTAGCTTAACTGAGATCACTGGTGGCCAAGGGTTGCTACCAAACTTTGTAAACTCAAGGACAAAATGAGGAAGATGTGTTCATTGCGGACTCTAAAAACAAAACAAAACACAAAATCCACTGTTCAAATAAACAAAAAATCCAAGATTGATTCATGAAATAAAGAAGACATGAATTGTTTTAAGTCTACACTTTGTAATTAGCTAAGTTGTGCAGTATTTTTTGACTTAAACAGAGTATGACCCTGAAAAATAAAAGAATCTTTTTTTCAAAACTCATCCTACCTACCTGTAAAAACTGTACAAAGCTAATGTATTTTTCATATTGTAAAGTTTCAATTATAGAAACAACTGGTATGTACAGTACCATAATTTAATTACATTTTACTTTAAAACCTTTACACATTTCAGTTTCTAAAATTTTAAATTAACAATTATTTCTTGTGTTATTCAGAGTTACTCAGTTTTGTAGGGACTGTTTTGTTACTGCTTTTGTGCCCAGAAACCTTGACTCTAAAATTCTGTGCTGTGCGAAACATGCACGATTTTTATTATGCTTACTGCGTAGAATTTTATCTACTTGTTCCAGAAATAATACATTAACCGAAAAAGATTTAATTGTTCAGACTTGTAAGAAGTTCTTCAATTACATAGACAGGTTTTTCTTAAAAATGAAAAAAAGAAATCAAAGATTTTTTAACAGTTCTCAGACTTAACTGTTGCCTTGAATTACAGCCTAGTTTCTAAGCAGTGAAATGTAATGATAAAGAGGGTTATTTTAACAACATATTTCTGAATGAATGACTCATTATTTCATTCTTTTGAGTAACCATTGTTAAGGGTTGGGGGGAAGAATGGACAAAACCTCACTGGAAACAAAGGCCGTAACCACAGCAACAGACTTCATGATACAGTTAAAATGCGCAGCTGCCAGTGACAAAAACTTTTGTTACATCTCATTATTTTCAGGCCACGGTGGGAGTCTAGTGCATAATAATTGTACAGTAGCAATTTTTCTCCTAATTAACACAAAGGAGTTTACCTAAAAGTAACCACCAGTCTGTAAAATGTGCCTGGTTCTTAAGACAACTTTTCATTTAGAACTGTGAGACCATATTTTGGAAACATTTCAAAGGAAACATGAATTTTTTTGCATTGTGCACTATATCATTTCTCTCCTGAGGAAGAATTTTAAACATGTTCAGCTCATTCAATATAGATATGAGCCGTGGTGGAGGACTTTATCACTGAAGTAAATTGTAAAATCCTTAATATGTTATAAATTGTTTATGTTGCTAACCATAACGGGATTCACCTCCAAATTATCAAAGAAATAACTCAGAGTTATTTGACACCAGCCCAGATCATATATTGATTATACAACTGTATTATAAAGTTAATTCAAATCACATTAAGAAAACCTGAGTTTTCAGAAGCTGAAATAATCAACTCGTTTGTGTTGTTTGCTTGACATAGGTTATTGTTTGAAAATATTGTTACTTTATCAATAGTAATCACACATTCTTGTTTCTTTTTAATGGAAAACTGCAAGTTTCAATTACTGTTGCACTAGAAGCGCTTTTTATGTTGTCATTTTATATTCATGCCATCGTAAGTAGAATGACAATACATCAATCTAACAGGAGTCAATCAAAACAATGAAGAAAAGAATAACTGAAAACAATGTCAAACTTTTAAATTTTTATCTCTTCCAAAGAAATTCTATCTATAAAAGCCTAGTTTTATGCAGGTTTGTCACAGCAAATTTAAAAGCAACTTCAAGAAGAATGAACTTAAAAACTGTGGAGCAAATTTTTGTTGAAAATATATAAAGTCAGAAAGAGAAAACGGTGTAAATGTTGGAAGAAGCAAATTCTATTACTAATTCAAATGAAACTAAATGTCAAACACAGTACTTGTGTCAACTATTTAGCATCCCAGATTTTGTAACATATTTTGCATAAATTATTTGCTATTCAAAAATTTTTGTCATTTTAAGGCTAATTTTAATCTTTATGTTTTCCATTTTTTAATTTCCTTGCAATGTATTAGTCTTAGAGTATTATTAATTTTCTACATTGAGATTTGGCTTTACATCATTAGCAAATTTATAAAGGGATATAAATCTATTATTTGTGAGTCTAAAATCAAATGCAAAATTTTATTTATTATGTAAACCAAAATGTCATTTGCAAGTTTTCTCATTAGAAGTTGTCCTTGCAAAGTTAGAAAAGGAAGAATTAATTTGTGTAAACAAGCACAAATTAACATATTTATTAATAAATAGGTTTATCTGCTAATAAACCTATTTGTAGACACATTCAAATTGATAAAGATTTTTAAAATGTTAAGGTTCCAAAAAGTCTTACAGGTGTATACCCTTGATTTCCTGAAGCAAACCACTTTCTTTCTTAAATATTTTAAGTTCATCTAAAGTGAACAACTATAAATAGAAGCAATCACCTTGAAACCACAGCTCTGTGCAACCAAGGCCCTAAGCTACACCAAATAAGTCAGGATTTTTGAGATTTCTCATCTTTGAAATTCAACCAAAGGGTCTTTAACAAGAAAAAAAAAATCTGGATTATTACTATTATTTTTGCTTCATTTTTATTCTGCCATATCCGGGTTAAGGGTGAAGATGGTGACAACCTGCTGGAAAGACTGTGTCTGGAATCTTTATCACATATTTGCAATTTTTATCTGTTTTTGTCTAAAACTTTCATTTCTAATCTATCTTTTTCAGCATTCGATAATCTCTCATTTCCTCCTTCTAACCCCATTCCTATGTCTCCCTTCCTGTCTATTCCTCACCGATTTAAACAACTGAAATGTTTACTTATGTTTGGAGGTGAAAAATGGAGAGTTTGACCCAGCATGGTTACAATAACAGCCAGCAGCTGCAGCAAACAATAAAGTTATGCAGTGTTTTGAGGTTTACAAACCACATTTTACATAAATTATCTCATTTTGTCTTCATAGCAGCCCTGTGAAGACACATTAATCTCAAAGAAGTTGAGCCCTTGCCCAAAAACACAGGGCTAATAATTGGTGCAGTTAAATTCTTCTCAAAATTTACAGGCTGTTAGTTTTTCCACTGTACTAAAAGCTTTCTTTGTCTGATCAGAGCCAGAGAACTTCCTGAGATAATGGATAGAAGAAAAAATATATATATTTGACATGTTGTTTAGTAATCTCTACTTTAAATCCATTTCTCCATCTGTGAAATATTAGCTAACTGAATTCTTTCTGTGTGCTACTCTGGGCTCTCACATTAAAACTCTGTTCAAAAAGTTTAACAAGTCACATATTTCTTAACATACAAGTTCGTTTGCAAAGGTGCAGAACAGATGCTCCCAAGATGTGGATGCATGTAGGCCCCAAGGTATAGACATCAAATAAAGGAAGCACAAGGAAAGAAACCACAAGGGAAGAAACCAAAGACCTTCTAAATTGAGATTGCATAATTATAAAAGAGATCCATAGTACAAGGTTGAACACATGTTCAATACATTGCCAACTGAACACATACTCAATTCAGAGCTAATTAGGAAGGCATATAAAATTCTTTTTCTTTTGGCAAGATTTCGTAAATCTTGGATTTTTTTTTTTACTTATAATAACAGAACAATTTTCTCTTTTTACCTTATAAGAAAAATAAAATATAATTTATCCAAATTGATGTATAGAACCCAAAACATATGCTAACATGCAAATAATATATTTTACTGATCAACTCATTTTTGTCAAGTCTCTATTTCTAGTCCCTCCTGAATGTTTTAGAAAACCAGGAAACCATACAGATTTTTAATACAAATTATGTTTTTACAAGGAAAGAAAACATTTCCAAATTTAACACTCAAGACTAATCACACAATCCTAATTTGAACTCAGATCTCTCTCACTCCATAGACTGATTAGAAATAGTAAAATCTTTTTGCAAAAAATATTTTCTAAAATAAACTATTGTATAAGAGAGTAAAAATATTATTTGTTTTTGATTGTTCCTGACTGGAAGACAGATATCATCTCTCAAACTAAATATTCAAAATAAGAAACTGAATGCATGAAAACCAATACCTGATGTGAATTGTTGTTATTAAGGTGTATGAAAGAAATGCAGATGTTTGGTTATATGAAAGCATGCGAAAGGAGAGATTGAGACTGGCAGGTATTTGGCCTCAGGAGAAGAGGCAAAAAATTTCCAGAGCAGATATAATAACATCTCATATTGGCACAGCTGTTAACAGTTTATAATGCTGGGTAAAATAACAATCTTCTAATAGATCAAAAAGTCTCAAGGTACAGATGGACTGGTCTTGCAACAAATAAGAAAGAGCTTCCAACTCCTCCCATGACCTTCTTAGTTTCCCCAGCTGTCCCTAAATAGGGAAGTACCAAGTGCAAAGGACCCAGGAGCAATGTTTTCAAAATTCTGATTTACCCCAAAGGTAGGGTACCTGGACAAACGATATTTTGCCATCAATATTAATGGGAAAGAAATGTTTGAAAATGTAAAACCAAGCAAACACACACACACACTAATGGGAAAGAAATGTTTGAAAAGGTAAAACCAAGAAAACACACACACACACACACACACACACACACACACACACACCCACACACCCACCCCCAAAGTGGTGGTGGGTCTTTTTTTGAAGGTTTCTCATGACTTCCATTACAGTTTTATTGTGATATAAGAGGAAACTTATATTTAATTTCTTTAGGGTAAAATCCATGTTTTAAAAAGTCCACCATTTCTTTTTTTTTTTTTTTTTTTTTTAAGACGGAGTTTCGCTCTTGTTACCAAGGCTGGAGTGCAATGGCGCGATATCAGCTCACCGCAACCTCCGCCTCCTGGGTTCAGGCAATTCTCCTGCCTCAGCCTCCTTAGTAGCTGGGATTACAGGCACATGCCACCATGCCCAGCTAACCATTTCTTTTTTTCTTTTTTCATGCTATGAAGGACAGTGATCTTAGAGCAGCAGAGTGCCTCAGCCATCTAAGACTTAGACCACTAAGTTTCTTCCTTCTAGCTCTTATTTATAAGTTTTGTGTTATATGATATTTGTCTTCCTGAAAAGCTGAGTGAAAATTTGTGTAAATCAAATAATATTTCAAATGTATCAAGAGGCCTTGTGATAAAGGAACCTTGAAATTGTTTTCTAATCTGAAATATTACCCACTAATTTATCTTGTTGAAATTGATCTCCATATATCTTGTTATTTTAATGCAGCACACTTTCATCACGTGGTTTAAAGGTTCTGCAAGACAGTCTTTGCCTCAGACTGTATGAAATGATAGCCTGAATCCAGGTTTTGAGTCAGTCAATATGAGCAATCAGTTTCCGTCATTTCCACTTACTGACTTTACCTGGATTAATGTGGAAAATAGTAATAAGACAACATGGATGGATAAAGTTGACAAATGATTTTTTTATTTGTTTAAACATTTTCCACCTATTTTATCCTCAAAGTTACTATTAAGAGGTCAAGATGACTCCAAATCTCTTGTGTCAATACTAGATTTACTGAATCAGAATTGCCGGGATGGATTCCAAAATATGCATTGCTAACACATTAGTGAAGTGATACTAATGCATCCTAAGTTTTGAAAAATATTGCTCAAATGAATTTACTTTTCCAAAGCCATTCAATTGCATTATATTCTAATCTAAAATTATGAATTCTTGTGCTTTCCAATATCAATGTGAATCTAGTTTTCTAAGCCTGACTGAACATTTTTCTTGACTGAGGAAAGCATAGCAAAAGACAACTATACATAAAATGCTCAGGTTGCTTCCTGACAGACTGTTGTTTATAGATTTTATTCCCCATTAACTCTTTCGAGAAGCATATCTGAAAACAGTCTTAAGGCAGCTGGGTTAGTTATTTGTTAGTTGCACCCATGAATATAACAGCTGAAAAGCTGGGGGTGGGGAGAGAGGCAGGAATTTATGATGTATCAGGCACTACGTCCTCCTTGTCTCATTCTTAAAACATTTTAGGAAAGAAGTATAACCACTATTTTAAAGAAAGGGAAATAAGGCTCATGCTAATTAAATAACTTGCCAAGTCTCAGACAGTGGAGTTGAAGATTCAAATCTAGATTTGTTCAACTCTAAGGATGTGTTCCTATCCCCCCACAGCAGATTTTCAAAAGTGAGAAGAGATCATAATCAATATAATGAGGCTTCTATATTTTAATGAAGGGGGGTGTTGAACACAGCAGAAAAAGAGTTTGCCTTTCTATTTCCAAACAGAAAAATTATCTTACACTGTGTAGAGATTTCCTCCAGAATCCTAAACCAGCAGCAGCCTAATGGAAAAAAACACCCAATATTTTGTTAAAGTTTTATACATGGTTTCATAAAAAAAAGTAAACAGTTGAAGGAAAAATCATTCAAAACATAAATACCCCTAAATATTTATGTTGTATTTTCATTTGCAATCATCTTAGCTCTTTTATAAATTTATAGCCAAAATATGATAAGGAAATATCAATAATATAACCTTCAACTGGCCAAAAAAAGAGGTGAGGTTGCCAATTTTAGCAAAAACTATGTGGTTGAATGGTCAATAAAGTTACCAAGTGCAAATGACAAGGTGGAGGAAAACACCAATAATCTACAGTCACAAATTGTCAACTGGCAATGACATGGCTTGGGCTGCAGAGTATTTCCTGTGAATGATTTTAAATGGCAATATGCTTTAGAGGAGTATTATTTACACAGATGATATGGGATCTGGAAGCATACTACATCAAAGGAGGCTGAGAGATAACCTTTATAACAAGGCAGGCTCTACTTGTCCTACTCAGAATGTAATACATGTTTAAATATAAAATAAACGTCATTTCCTTTTTTCATTACTTGGAGATGGAAAAATAAAATTATTTTTTGAAACTTATTTTTAAACTCACATATTGGAAAACATCTTCCTCAGTCTCAGCTATTCACAAGGATTCTTAAATAGTCTCTCGATTCCTTTAGTGTCTCAGGAGCTTTTTATTAAATGACTGAGTTATCGCTTCTATCTCTCCCTGAATGCTACAAGTAATCCCATTGGTTAATCATATTAGCATTTTACTCCATCACAGGATCTGAACATGTAGCATCCATGAAAAACAAACTTTTATAATACATACAGCATTCAGGAGCCAGTGAAGCACTCTGTAAATCATGCCTCCTACTAAAAATGATCATGTCTATAACTGTGATTAAAACTAGGCTATAAATTTAAAACAATAAATCCAGCAAAGAAAGAAATTCTAGCACCCTAGATCTAATATCATTGTGTCTTCTCATTCTGGCACCATTACCACCATACAGAAATGTTATCTGAAATATCTAGAATAATTCTTACTGGGAACAACAAAGATGCTCCTGGTTTCTGGGTTGAAGACGTGGTGAAAGAAAACTAAGAAGACAAAAGTTACACATAACAAGGTAAGTGAAGGGAATGTGATTTATTATTAAATCATCTGCAAGTAATTTTAAAAACTAAGACCCTTTATTAAAATTTACAATAACATTTATGCCATCAAGTCTCATTGTAAAGGCTAATATGGATATTGGGATATAAGAGAAATGTGGCATTTGTGATAGCAATATATATTAGATGAGAGAGAGAATTAATTCTACCAAAAGAGAATATTAATAATAAAAATTAGTTCAAGAACTATTTCTTTTATTTCTCTAGAGAGAAACTGAATAGGGAGAGATTTAAACTCAATGCTTCATGATCTTTCCAAGGTCAAATCTGAAATAATCCAAAACTATAAACTCTGAATTGCTGCTTCAACTATATGAGTAGTTATATTAATTCACATACACCTAGTCAAAATCTGATGTTGAGAAATGAATTGTAATTTCAAATATACTCCATCTGTTCTTGCTGTTTTATATCAATGATGTATTTGCTTTCAATTACAGATCCATAAATATAATGTCCTAAACAGTCTGATGAAAATGTGGTAAAAGATTGGACCCTGCTGTTTTTCTGTTCTACCATAAGGCAATTATCGGAGTAGAATGGCCACCACAGTGGGGAGCTGGAAATATGATTTTTAAAGTCCTCTCTAGAGGCCTTATTTTATATTCATTTATAAAATAAGAAAATTATTGCCTTGAGGCAAAAGCCTGCAAGCCCCATACAAGCTCCGGTCTGACTTTACTTACACGGGAGAGGTCTAGGGAAAGGCAGTGAACATCTCCACATGCTATACAGAGAAAATCTTGAGATCCTTGTGATGTCAACATTTTTTCACCTTTGGATTTGATGGAAGCTTAAGTTCAGTGTACTGGACATCCTTCAAACCTTCTCTGCCAGTTTCCTCTTTAACAAACTTCAAACCTGAGTTTCTTGAGCCAAAGTTGGCTTTTACACACAGCTATTTAACAATGAACCCTCGTTATACTTCATCATTTTGCTGAAGAATTACATAATTATGGTTGTAGCCCTTATCGACTTTTCCCTTGCCTTTGGTTCCAGGTACGGGATAAAACGTGTGAACTTGATATGGAACATGGTACCACAGGGGGATTGGAAGATGAGCCTTCTAACAGATAAACATTTTATGCAATATAAAATAGAAATGTAGTTTGGGGGCACTTGTTTTTAACTTAACAATCTGATACAGTTTTAAGATAACGACATGCTTTTCTGCTACTGAGAATACAAACATTATTGTCTATAATGAAGACATGATTTTGTTGTCATATATGTTCGCTTGCTGAGGACACACCTCAGACAACTGATTGTGTTCTGTAATTACCACAAAGAATGCCTATTTAATTATTTTCAGAAAGAATGACTTAATGCCAAGAACTTTAAGACAAAATAACAACTGACAGTGAATGTTTACTTTTCTAAGCATTTTACATGTGTTCTTTCATTCAGTCCACATTAATATCGCTAACACAATTAACAATAATCCTATGAAGTAGAAACTATTGTTTATTCCTTATGAAGATAAGAAACTGATGCACAGAGCAATTATACAACATATAGCTAGTAAATTGTGGGGCAAGGATTCAAATCTGATTGACCGAAATATATTGAAAAACTGACCCTTCTTACTGTGGATTTAAGGTCCACTATGTAGATCCCACTGTTAAGTTCAAAATTCTACCTATTTAAGGCCATCACTGAAGACAGTTTTTGAATATAATTGATGTGTTTATTACATACCTAATATATGCCTATTGGAAGGTAAAAAATTTTTAGAGATACATGAGTGTATGATATAGTCCCCCTTTCCAAGGGACTTACAGTCTTACCAAAGAGAAAAGACATCCATATTCAACAGAAATAAAAATAAGGTGACTCAGTTTAATACCTGCAATTGCAAACAGCAGTTAGGAGAAGATAAAATGAAAGTTAATAAAGTTGTTGGGACTATCTCAAGGCAAAACTGATAAAAGTCATAGAACTTAAAACTAGCAGTGATGAGAAGGCAGTGAAGAGAGACTATTATATTTTTATTTATAGATGTCTATTATTCCAGTAGGATTTCTCATATTCATGCTCCTCTGTAAGAGAAAGACCAGGCTCAGTCTTTGTCTTGATGGCCTAAAAGTTCAAAGCCAAATTTTACTCTAGCCACAGTAAACCTCTTGGCCTTTCTAGGCAGGCATAAATATTTCCCACATTTTTCTGAGCTCGAATTCTCTTTACATTTTTATTTTTTCTTCTTTGGGGTGGGGGAAAAGCATATTAATCCTTTGTTTAAAATGTTATGTCCGTTTCAATAAAAAGCTCATGAAACATTTTGAAGACTGATCCAGGCAACTGTGTTAATTTCAAATAATTATGTGAATTAAATCAAACAACTTTTTAGAAGCTAATAATTGTTACCATCCTCTGTCAAATTACTGTTTGGCACAAATGGATACATGGGTTATAGATTGCTTGACTTTTTCTGTTTTTCAACCTTTTCAGTCTTCATGTTAGTATTGGTGAATATTAACCAGAATTTATATTTCAAAGAGTAAAAATAAAAATCATTTTTGATTGCTACATTTTATAAATAAAAAACAACAGCAGAATATGATTAAAGACCATGATAAAAATCATTCAGGTAACAGTGAGACAGTCAGGTAGGAGGGGGTCCCTAGCAAAACTCCAACCGGTCTCCACACTGGGAATGTGCACTAGGGTGAAGTCAGACAGAGGTTGCAGCCCATTTGCAGCAGGGGGGAGCCTGGCCCCTCCTCTTCCTTCGTGGGACCTGGGATTCAAGAGGTCAAGCAGGAAGTGCCCTAGGGGGGACTATGGCCTTGCAGAGAGTCCCTGTTTCCCTCTTTTCTTCCCTCTCACCCAATAAAACACTGTCTTACTCACCATTCAAATTGCCTGTAAACCTGAATTTTCCTGGCTGTGGGATAAGGACCCTGTCTTTAGCTGAAATAAGGAAAAGTCCTGCAAACAATAGCAAACAGACCAGTAGGAGAATGTACATTTACTTAGAACTATTTTTTCCTAGAGTGAAATATTTTTAGTTTATGAATACACTGACATTTAGAAATATGCAGAATTATTTCTGCCTTAAAAGTACAAATAACTGTCAGTAAAGTTGTCATTTTACAAGTACAGTCAAATAGATATATTTCTAATCTGAAACATGGTGTATAAGAAGTGACTTTAGTTCTTTTGAATTTTTTTAAGTTGAGAAATAGTCTCTTCATCAAATTCTGCTCATCACTTGGACTATTAATTTGCAGTTATCTCTGTGTTTATTTGGTAGGTACAAATTTTCATCCACAGACATTTGTTCAATGCGTCTTTCCTTTTATATTATATAATGATATTTTCATATTTTTAACTCTAATCAATAAAATAAGCATTTATTCATTTATTCATTTTTATTATGGTATTCCAGTGACTGTGATGGGAGACACAGTGATCAAATGCTTATAGTGAATAAATAATTGTGACTCAATGTGATATTTCTAATGAAGTTTGTGCATGATGCTGTGAAATGATTGGGTTTGCTGGAAATCAGAAAAGGCCTTACAGAGTAAATGCTACTTGAGAAACTTTAGGTTTGCCATTGACGAAAATTAGTTCTCTCTACAGTCTCCACATCCAGCTCCTAACTAGAATTTAGAAGTCTTTTAGATGTCTAGAAAACTGGGACTCTAACAGTTTCTAAGTCTAGTATTCTCCCCATATAGCTACTCAGTTTTTTCTACTATGTATGTCAAATAAAATTTTGAAAAAATTGTCCCTTCCCACAATCTTTTCAAATTAATCCTCAAATAAAAATCATTTAATTTAGCTATTCCATAATAAAGAATATGCAATTTTATTAAATAAATAAATTTAAAGTAATTAATAAATAAATTTAATGGGTTGTCAGAAGTGTTCTGTTTCGTTTTGTTTGAAAAATGTCCATTAAAATGCTACTTATGTGGGTTCAGAAGCCTATGATCCAATTCTAACTTCAGGAATAAGTGAAAACATGTAGAAAGGGTATACTGGGCTATGCAATTTAAATTTTAATCAACTACCAGTTATGGCATAAGACTGATGTGAAAATGAATGAGAATTAGATTATATGTAGAGTATTTTGTCTTCTGTTCTGTCACTATCAAATTTTTCATTTAAGAAATAGAAAAAAAAATAGTAAGGTGGTGAATTTGCCTGATATACCAATAAGCACAGTTGTTTTGGAAGTTGCTTGATACCATTAACTCTTTGCTTCTTTAAATAAGTATTTTTTTCCTTAACAAACACTTATCTTTATAAGATATCATTACTCTCAAACAATTCCAATGTTTATTTGGTGCTTATGGCATTTTTAAATTTAAATCTTCAAGAATATACTTTGCATTAAGATGAACCTAATAGTATTAGTGAATTCAGCAACTAGTTCAAGGCATAGTTTTCTGATCTACCTACTTAAGAAAATGAATATATTTTAATTTTAGAATGTCAGAACATGTCAGTATTAACTCAAAGACAGTTATCATGAATAATGCTATTTTAATCAATGGCAAAGGAATTGTGCCTAATATTCTAAAATACTCTTGAGGATTATGAATAGTGTGCAGTATGGCAAAGGCAGCCATGAGAATCCCCAATATATAAAATGTATACTGTATTCAAATAATTATTTCTCAAAAATATAAATTTTCACTCTGGCTAGTTTCCTATAGAGTGGTACATGCTATTTGGTAGTAAATGAGCCTGTAAAACTGAACTCATTAGACTGCAACTACTTCTGTTGAATATCTAAAACATCCTTAATGTGAATGTTTTGAATTTATCTTTTATATGTGTAGAGTCTGTAGTTTGTTAGTGACTATAAATTAAATTATAACAATCTTTAGATTTTTTAAGTTTCACAATTGTTCTGTATTCCAATTAAGAGGCTGAAAATCTAGTCTGGGAAACTCCACTTGGTTTACAAAAAAAAAAAAACAAAACACATCAATATGCTTTTTATTTCATCGGGCTCTGGCACTGTTAAGATTAGCACAAAATACTGACATTTACACTCCTGAGTGGAATAGAAGGGGAGCAGGGTGGAATGACGATGGCAAGTAATTGGACAATTGGACAGTCTCCAGAAAGGCTTTGAGAAACACTATTAAATCTCTATCTGCTGATTGAAAATTCCAGGTTCATAACGTATAACAATAGCCGAAAATCAAGCCTTAGGTGATCTCTACCTTTCCTCTCCAGGTTTCTACCCCACCTACTTTGCAAGAACCTGTGACAATCTTTTAATTAAAACATCTGAATAATTAAACATTTTAGGCTAATGATGACAAGAAGGCAGGCTATATTTTATTCCTGTTGTCGAACTGCCCAGTGTATATTACATTTGCTATAATTACTCAAAAAATCCTGCCTTAAAACATATTATAATTAAAAAGAAAAGAAGGAAAAGGGAAGAAATAGACTAAAATTAAATTAGGGTCTTACACTTATAATGAGGTGGCTCTAAGGAGGTAAGACTTAACCTAAATTAGTTTTTATTCCTTTGAATTCGTGGAATAAATGCACCTTAAATTTCTCTATTCCATCAGGACAGATCACAGGTGAACCTGGTAAGGGAGTAAGCAAAGAACAATTACACTTTCAGGGTCCTAAATCAACCACAGGGAGAATAATACATTACTCTGCTTACATTCCTCTTCCTCTCCATGTTTATGTCTCCTTCCGTATTTCCTTCTCAGTTTGAGTTTTATATAGCATACAACATACACATGTGCCAACACAATGTGAGTGACAAGACTGGGAGAGGAAAAGCTTACATTAATTTATCTTGAAAAATGAAATGTCCAATTATACAATATGCTAGAGTGCTATTAGCTCACCAAATAACATAAATAAGGTTATATTAAACTCAGTGCCAGACCTGACAACCAAACCTAGATTCAAAAGCAGGTCTTTCTTTTTTTCAAAAAATTTAATATATTAGAAGTTAAGAAAATTCACATAAGGCTGAAACTCCTTGTTAAAAAAAAATCCTTTGACATTTTTCATAAAAACAGCTCTTTGCCTGTGGCTCAATTTAGGACTTTCACAAATCACTTGAATAATGAAGGCCTTGGTTTGACATGACTGTATGTGTGATATTCTATGAAGGGTCCAGAAGCTTGTTAAGGACAATCACTAAAAAAAAAAATGAAAATATCTCCAGATTACTTTTGTCCAACCAGTATATGTTAGAAAGTTATCTGCTGGAGTCTATTTGATATACTTAATATGATATTATTATAATAGATGGCAGGATAAAAAGAAATCCACTATAGGATATTCCCATTTCTCTCCAGAGTCACGGCATCTGATACCACATACCAGTCTCCTCCAGGATACCACTATAATTTAATGCATGCAAAGTATCCAACTAATTTGCCTGTTACTGATTAGGAAATTCCACCAAAGCAAAGCCCGAAGAACTAACATTTAAACTATTTCATTATAGGGTGAAAAAAAATCATCATTCAGAAATAAAAGTACCAGTTAGTAACAAATTATGTACAAGTCATTCCCACACAGTGTATTTCAATCATTTCAGTATTTTTAGCCTCCCAAAAAAAGTGTCAGAAATGAGGCATAAATGCTATTAAACGAATCATTCACACGTTGAATAGATGTTGTCATCAGTTTGTTCTCTGAATGGAAATAATGAACAACTGATTTATTTATAACTAGTCCTCATAATAATACACCTTCATGTTCCACCCTTTTCAATGTATTATGGATACAACTGTCTTATTTTATACCTGATCTAAAATCATATGCTTCCGTAAAAATTTCTTCTTTTCCAGGCTTTCACTTAACTTTAATTTTCCTTTGGCTTGGATTGTAATTAAAATGTTTTATACTGACTTGGTTCTCTTGTCTTTTTTTCCCTTTCAATTTTCTGTTTTTTTGCCTGGTGGAATTTATCCATACCTTAAGTGTACATAACTAGAGTCTGAAATATGAATTTTAAGTAGATGCAGAATACATTTATATAATCACTCTAAAGTGAATCTTGTCAGCACTTACTTAGTCAAGTTTCCCTTGTTTTCCTTCTGAGAAGTAAGCAGAATGGATAGAATGGATAAAGAAAGATAATGGAAGCTGATTTGTATTTCAGAGAAAAAAATATTCTCGGTCTTTAGAATCAAGGCAAGAAGACTTCATTCAGTTTTCTTAATTTTTTTTTCTAAGTTACAAAGCCGAGGGGAGCATTTCCCTTGAATGTTTCAGGTCTAATACTGTAATTAATTTTACAGGGTTACATTCAACAATTTGTATGTTTTGCTGCATAACACTCTGTATCTGCACTGGACTCTGCCCTCAATCTGCACTACAGGTCCGTACAGGAAAAAGCCTTTAGGGATTTTCTTCTATATTTAATCAAAACTATTTTTGAGAAATTCATCCATTACATTATGGAATATATTTTTTTAAAGAGCATATGAGTAATATATCTCAGAGATAGGTCTGGGAAAACGATTCCCTTGGGAAATGGTTATGCTTCATCCCCAGTGAAGACTAGAGACCTGTAACACACCCTATATTCTCTATACCTTTGCTCAGAAACTCAGAACTGGATTATATTGAATAACATGATAACCATGTTAAAATCTCCATGGAGTGTCCCAGCTTCCTCCTTTGTAAATACTTTTTATATACTCTCTCTAATCCTGATTAGCTAATTCTACATCACAGGTATTTTGTAATATGTTCTCTGAAATTATTTAGAGAGAAGTAAAAAGTAGAACAAGGAAATAAACCAGATATACTACTTTTTTAAAGTATTTTCTTTTATTTTTACTGAAATGGTGGCATTATCTTCACTTTGGGATGCTAATTTTTTTCTTCCTAGCATCATGCCCACTTACCATTATCTCATCTCTGACTCATCTTTAAAATTTTAGTTCCTTTATTTGCAATTTACATATAAGATGTGTGGAGAAACCCACAGATAGACACACTCACACAGCACACTACTTTTCTTATATGCTGTTGTTGAGATAAAAAGATCACTAAGCAAAATAGAAGATACATTTCGAGACTTTCTCCACTAGTAGAAATATATTCTCAGGTGATGAATTAGAGTCCAACCAAGTTTAGTTTCAAAAGAGGCAGCAAGGGTTAGAAATGAAGTTCTCAATAATTTTTGTTTTTAAGAGACAGGGCTTCATTCTGCCACCCAGGCTGGAGTCGAGTAGTACAATCAGAGCTAACTGCGATGGGACCGGAGGGGCAGATGGGCAGCTCCAAAAAAGGAGTTTAGGCTACCAGAGAAAGTGAAAGAATAAATGTTTAGACATAATTATCATGGTTTATTACCTACAAGGTAGAATTTGGCTAACTTTGTTAATAAAACAAGGTACAAATCATTTAACGACAACCGATAGACTTTTAGCTTACATCCAGAAAATATTCAAAAAGATTTTTCCAGCCTGAGCAACATAGTGAGAACCCCAGCTCTACAAAAAGTTTTTTTTTTTTTTAAATTTAGCTGGGCATGATGGCACACACCTGTAGTCCCAGCTACTCAGGAGGCTAAGAGGATCACTGGATCCCAGGTGTTTGAGGCTCCAATGAGCTATGATCACAACATTACACCTTAGCCCGCATGACAGAGCAAGACCTTGACTCAAAAAAAAAGGTCAGGAAAGATATTAAATGCAAGAAAATTTAAAAAAATGTAACGTATATCAAAATATTGAATTCTGTTCCCAATTATTATATAATTCCTATGTTGCCAACTTTCTTTGAAAATTAAAGACTGAATTTGTATCAATGTACTAATTATATATCTATAATCTGTATCTTTAATAAGTTAAAAATTGAAAAATAAGGCCTCTACATTTGTATTTTTAAAATATTCTTAGACAAGTTTCTGGATTATATTTCAATTTTGTTCAAAGAGTAAAATGGAGATGTGAAAACAGAGATGTCTCCTTAATAGAATGAAATTAATTTAAAAATCTAAGCAATATAAAAATATAAGTAAAAATCTAATTTAATTAAATTATTAATATTAAAACTAGTCTATATGAAATACAAATATTCTGGAGTCTGTAGATTTTTTTGTTTTTCCTGCTGCCATCAACTTTTATTATACTATAAATATGGATGTAACTGGTACCTACACAACTACTAGCACACACCTAAAATTAAGTAAGAGATTTTGATCAGTAATTCTTAATTTTTTTCTAATCCTAAGTACTTAAGATATAACACGCTATCAATAATATCAATAAATCACCACGGTGACGGTTCTTAAAGGGGTGTGTGTGTGTGTGTGTGTGTGTGTGTGTGTGTGTGTGTCATGTGGAGACGGTATTCTCCTGTAGAGAATACAGATTTCTATGCTTTTTCTCTGCTAAGGTTCAGCCCTGAAAGGTATAATTCAATTACCTCCTTTTTAAAAAATCTCAGATCTTGGCTTGGGTCTGAAGCATGAATCATGAGTAGTCTAATGCAGCTCTGGGTCAACCCTAATTGAGGAGACCCCAGGATGACTGTGGGAAATTTTAAATTTGGATACCCCAGAAATGGAAATACATATCTAAGAATCTTATATAGCCTGTCTTGTCATATCCTATTTGTATCAGCTGAGAACCTCCACAGTTCTTTCACAAGCTCAGACCATATCACTTGAGCCACTTTGGTCCCTACACACCACAGATTTCATCTTTAGGCTAATAATTGACTAACTTCAAGATGATGTCAACACTGTCTATTCCTCACGCAAAAGCCTCATGGTAGTAATTAATCTAACAACAGTGCAAACAAGACCAGGTGATCATGAAAAAAAACAATGAGGGCAATAAAATTGAGAGAGACAGATTCTCGAAGTATGCTGTAGATGTTACATTTTTCAGTAACAGATTTATACCAATACTTTAAAAAAATTTTGGCCATAAAAAACGATTAGTTTGGGTCCTTTGTAGGGACATGGATGAACCTGGAAACCATCATTCTCAGCAAACTGGCAGAAGAGCAGAAGATCAAACACCGCATGTTCTCACTCATAGGCGGGTGTTGAACAATGAGAACACATGGACACAGGGAGGGGAGCACTACACACTGGGGTCAGTTGGGGGGAAATAGGGGAGGGACGGTGGGGGGTGGGAAGCTGGGGAGAGATAGCAAGGGGAGAAATGCCAGATGTAGGTGATGGGGAGGAAGGCAGCAAATCACACTGCCACGTGTGTTCCTATGCAACAATTTTGCAAGTTCTTCACATGTACCCCAAAACCTAAAATGCAATAAAATAAATAAATGGGAAAAAAAAAATTTGGCCAGGCACTATGGCTTACACCTGTAATCCCAGCACTTTGGGAGGCTGAGTTGGGTGGATCAGGAAGTCATGAGTTCAAGACCAGCCTGGCCAATATGGTGAAACCTTGTCTCTACTAAAAATACAAAAATTAGCTGGGCATGGTGGCAGGTGCCTGTAGTCCCAGCTGCTCAGAAGGCTGAGGCAGAAGCATCGCGTGAATCACAGAGGTGGGGGTTGCAGTGAGCCAAGATTGCGCCCCTGCACTCTAGCCTGGGTGACAGAACAATACTCAACCTCAAAAAAAAAAAAAAAAAAAAAGAAAAAAAAAAATAACTTTATGAAAGGAAATGGTTAAGAGGGTGGGGAGAGGAAAGAAAAAGTTGGGTCTAGAACCTAGAAGCAGAAAAGGGCTCTCTTTAGGGCAGACAGCTCTTCAGTTGTTTTGTAATAACATTTCATCTGACACTTCCTAGGCCAAATACTTAAATACACACCTCTTAAGAAGTTTAGCAATCCCCTCTGCTTGATCATTTATATTATTTCTTTAACTTAAATTTTCTGCTCAGTAATCATATGCTTCACAGGTATTTGAGAAAAAAATTTAAAGAGTTATTTTTTTTTTTTCCCTAGCATGTTAGAGAACAATGAGCCAGATCCAACTAGATGAGTCAACTATTCCCCAGGCTAACTCCTGGGGTCATATCAGTTGCATTTGCTGCAGTGGTATAATAATTTACTATAAATGTCTTAAATTACAGCATTTGAACATGTGCCAGGAAATAATACTTTTCCCCAAAGCAGATGAATCATGAACCTGAAATACATAATCCACCTCAAAGGCATTTAAAATTCTTCTAAGGAATGACTTATTCAGAAGATAGAATGGTGACCATTTGGTTTGAGTGGTGACCTTCCAAAAGCAATGAAGAACATTTCAATGATTTTGAAATGTCACTATCAAAAATAAAATAAAATAAATATATAAAATAGGTAAATATAGAAGCTTCTCTGGTAATGCCTCCCTTGGGAGGTAGAGAGCCTGGAAACCAACTTCAATAAGAATCTTGGCTTCTTTGGCCTTAGTTTTTTAGAAGATCCCTTCTCATACATAGAATTTTGCATATACTCTTCAAAATAGCTCAGGTATCTATGAGGAAATTTGGTTGAATTTGAGAGTTTGAGAGCATATGATATTAGATAAAGTTTGTATAAAGGCAATAGTCAACATCATAGAACAACTTAGTTTATTTAGAACAGCCACTTCAAATAAATCTAAGGATCTTAGCACCTAACCATCTGGAAGTCAGTTTTGAAAAAAATAATTATATATATGTATATGTAAATTATGCTTTATGATCTTGTTTATGTGACTTATATAGATCCATGAGATAAATAAAATAAAAACTAAAAATTCTATAGCCATTACTTAATATGTGTATAAACACACACATATGCATACATATATGTAATGTTTATATTGTTGAATCTACTAAACAGTGTGCTTCTTGATTTATTCATGCATTCAATAATATTGATTGAAAACGTACTATATTCAAGACACTGTTAGGGATTTAAAAAATAAATTAGATATAGATGATGGTCTCAAAGAGGATTAAATGTGATTCATCTCAAAATTACCAGAATAAATGAGACAGAAAATTTTAATTGCTGGTAGTATGAAACAAAGATGATGAAAACCTAAGCCAGGATGCTATGAATTGAAAACAGAGAAAAGAGCCCTGGGTCTGATCAGTTTGACTTTTATCAATGTCAACTCACTTATTTGGGATTCTGCCTCTATCTGAAATATAAGGGAAATTTAACCATGTGATCTTCAGAGTCCCTTCTGGCTCCAACATTAAAAAAATTATACTCCAAAAGCATGATATAAGCTAGAGGGTTCAAACCTCATTCTTCACTTGTGATAGCTTCACTGATGAATAGCAATGTCAGCCAACATTCCATCTCCTTTTTCCTTTCCTGCTCCTGTTTGATGGAGGTACCAGCTAGCAGTAAAATAGCATTGAGGAGTTGGGACTCAATAAAAGGAATTGTATCCAAAACCACAATACTGTGACTATAGAATTATTGTTTCTTCACACTAATGTATTAAAAATAGCTGATGAAGAAAAACAACGAAGACTGTAAACAAGTCAAATTTGAGAAAATAACTGGGAGATAAGTATACAAATATTTTGTTTGAACTTTTTAAAAAAATGAACATCCAAGTATTTCATTCACAGTTTTTTAAATGCGCAAATTCAATTATGAAGCCATGGTGACCACAAGATAAAAGGTAAAGTTTTATTATTAATTTGAAATGTCTTGATTTGAAAAAAGTTTGGTAGTAAAATCAAGGTTAAATGAAATATCATGAAGCTGTGCAATTAGGTTAATAATGAGATGCCTTAGGGATCAGTGCTAGCACAGGTGTTCGATACATTTATTAATGACTTAGAAGAGTCCTGAATATGGAAGCACATTTGGATGACTTCATAGATATTTATAGCAATCAAACGGGTAAATGACTGCTTTTCATGACCGATTCAAGAGCAATTATTTAACACATTACAGCAAATAATCAACAGGAGCAAATTAATGTGAACTGGGTAGAATTACCCGAGTTTTCTTAGTATGCTAATAGCTAACTGAAATAGTTATTGCCTTTCAGGCAACAGTGGGCATATCTAAGACATCTGTCCAGTAAACAGTACTTTAGGAAAAAAAGGATACTCAATAAAGGTTGGAATAAAGAATAATGCAAAAGAATTATCTAAATCAATAATTATTGCTGAAAATTTCTACACATCAGAGACTTGCTCTGTTGAATGGCACTGTTGGGCAAGAGTGTAGTTTCCCAAATAATTTTGGGAAATATAATAGTTTTCTATTATCATCCATTCCTCTCCAATATCCATTCACTGGCATTCCCAGATGCCTCTCAGGCAGAATAAAACTTACAAGGATACGCCCTTCTCAGCTGTGCTTTGCTCTGTTCTGAAGGATTTCTTCAATATTAACTTTTATGTTGAAGATTTCAAAGCTTTAAAAAAATTAAAAGTCATCCCTTTTCACAAGAAAGATGGCATAACACTACTCAATATAGCAATATATATATATTATATATATTTTTATATATATAATATATATATAAAATATCCTCCCCTTACCCGACAGTTAATTATTGTACATAGAAAAAAAACTTAAATGTAGCATCATTTCAGTTATAATTCATTCATTCCGAAAATATTTTCTGAGTGCCTATTTTATCTAATGCATAGTGGTAATAGAATAAAAATGATATTAATTAAAAAATTTGGAGCCTGCCCTATAAAAGGATTTAGAAAGCCATGTCTCCCTCTCATGAACTAAGCATTTCTCAATCCTAGTCCATATAAACTCATCAATTATATCATAAATACCATAAATATAAATTATATCATAATTTGAAATATATGAAAATTAATAAGAATCAGAGCTGTTTATATAGAATATATAATAATATTTTTTAACCAAAGCATCATTTTCTGCTGCCATTTATCTTTGGTACTAGAGAAAATATTATGACCCACGATATAAGCTTTCTCATCTGAAGTATAATTTACATAGTTATCCAAATTTTAGAGAAAAATACAACTTCTGGACTATTTGGGACTAAAAAAGTAAGCCAATATAACTACAGTAAAGCCAAACACTAATGAAAACATCAACTTGTTTGCAAATTAGCTCTACGAAATAACCAAACAGCAAATCCACTGACAGTATGAAAATATGTGTGAAGTACTGAGAGTGAAAATTTTTTTGTGTGGGAGATTTGGTAAAGCATCTCTACTCTCTCTTTATGTCTACCTGCAAATTTCAGATGTGAACCTCTAGAGTAATATATCCATGATCTCATAAAAATTCATAGACTTTCAGAATCTCAGTGTTAAAAGGAACCTTAGACTTTAACTATTGCTTGAGCTATACATTTTCTCTACATCATTGGACATACTACTGCTGGAGGTCAAAAAACATACACATACAAAAACTCATTAATTAAAGCCAAAGACTTGCAGCAGAAAGCAAATTTTGCTCAATTAAGCAAATAATGAACCTCTGTTAGAACCTCAAACATACTTACTAATAAGATTTACCAGGATGTCTGGAATTATCTATCTAAAAAATAAGATTTGCAATTTGGAGAACAATTCACTTATCAGAGGTGTGACAACTCTATTAATTTTTCTTTCTAAATCTTTCAGTATCTATGGGTTATTGTACAGTGTGATTTAAATGTAATTTTAGCAAGGGAAAACAAGTAATGAATGAGAATTCATTAACAGGTGGTCAAATGCAAATAGTCTATCAATCATGCCGGTATTTTTAAGCATCAGCAAATTTAATTCCATCTCTGGGGGAGTAAACTTATACTTTAAGGTACGTGACACATCATATTTATTTTTAAAGGACATTTCAGAGTGTTCCTTGATTATGAAATACTGCAAATTTTCCTGCCTTAGGTTTCCTAGGCAGGCAGAATCCACCAATGCAAATCAGAACATTCTATAAGAACCAAAAAGTGTTTATAAAAATGAGAACATTTCCATATCTTAGCTCTAGATAAAGAGATTTGTCATGGTAAAACCAAAAAATCTGAATCAGCCCTAAAACTATGAAATAGCACACAAGACGGATGCAGTTTTGTGCTGAATTACAAAGAAAAGTCAGATCTGCTTTTTTTTTCTCGAAACTGAGTCCATAATGATTAAATAAATTTAATCAGCTTTCACTGAATTCCAGTTTTTAAATGTCAGGCAATTACTATGAAATGACTTTTTCTACTTGCATAATCCATTATGTATTATATTTCTACCCTGAATCAAGTGAACGACTTAAGCTAGTTTGATCAAATATTGTTATCACTCTATATTACAAGAGAAAGCAACCATCTTATCCAAACTATATGGCATTTGACTCTAGAAGCTTCCTTTGGTGAAGCAAGGTGTATATATTGATTTTATTATACACATAGACTCTTCGAGGTCAAATGGCAAGCTAAAGGGAGAAAAAGTATCCTGAGTGATTTAATGCTTTTCTATGCCATGGCTTCAAAATCTTAAAATACTTTGCATTTCCCAAGAAGTTATGTGGCATTTGAAAACCCTCTGAAATGAAAAGAAATTTCTGATCCCCAAATGGAGTAGTCAAAAAAATTGGGCACACTCCAGAAAATAAAAGACTCAATATTTCAGGCACCCTCCTTCATGACAAGGAGAATTACAAAAGAGAAAAGCAAACAGAAACATCTCACCTACCGTATATATCTTGTTTATTGCCCATTTTCTTGATGAATATGATAGGAACATACAGGCTGATGAGATTCCTTTACTGTACAAAGAAAAGTTACCCTGTTTTATAATGCATAACTCTTTCCTAAACACAGAGACTGCATTTTAGTTGTTATTCAACTACATGGAGAAAGACATGATGTTGGGGAAGGTAAGTTGCAATATTGTACCATTAAAATACAAATAAAACATGAGTATTACTGGTAGTAATCCGTTTGAAATTCCAGTTTCAAACAGGAACTGGGATTTTAAATATTTCCTAAATAATTTCTTCTAAGGTCTCTATTGTCATTGTAGGTCTTTCAATTTTACTACGCCAATGATAATCACTGAGCAAGACTCCAAAACCCATACAAAAGCACTCTCTTGAATTAACACCTTAATTTTTCCTCTGTTCCCAATTTTTAAACTAATGATAGTTTATCTTAACTCTCCCTGCTGGTCAATTCTGTCATAAAGCTACATAGAAACCATCTTCCATACTGCAGCTTATTTTTGACCAACCGATAGATGAAATTTTGGCTACTCTTGTTAACAGTGCCTCAGTGTAAGCATTGTTGTAGTTATCAACTTTTTAAGTAGTATATGGAAATAACAATCTTTGGGTATGTACTCATTGATAGACACCAGAATGAATTGCGAACAGAAACAATTTGATAGACAATCCAGGGAATCAAACTGTAAATGGTAATGGCAGATCACCCAGTGTATGGGTGAGCCCCTATATACTTCCTCCATAGACCATGGAATCTGAAACTCCTAGCCATTAGATTCATTCCTCTAAGATAATGGCTGCAATATAAACTATTTTCGTTGGAAACATCATGTTTGGAACACATTATTGAGTAGTATAGGATGACTTTCAGTGCCCCAGGGTGCTGGCCACAGTACAAGTAAGTTTAAAAAAAGCATTCACAATCTCAAGTGTTCAGAGAGTCAGGCAAGTACCGGGCATGAAAAAATAAATAGGCAGGTGCTCATGTCAACTGATCAGCAGCCTCAATGTCTGCACAACAACAGAAAGCAGTGTAAACTGAAGTAAGCCCTCCTCACACCTAAAAGGGACAATTACCACTGGTCTCCAGAGAGCGGGTGCTGAACAGGGATATAGGTCCATATCTTCCAAGTTTTCTAGAGAGGTAAAAAATCTGATTTTTATGTGAAATCTCTAATTTTCAAATGTTAGAAACTAATTCAATTGTGTAACATCCTGTGAGCCAACATTATTCTGGGCAAAAAATAAATAAATAAAATAAAAAATAAGTTGAGGGCCAGATTTGGCCAACTTGTTGGCAATTTCTTAGAATGCCAATCTAGAATGTGGAAAAGGGAGATTCAGTTGGGATGAGGATGAGTTCTCGACTGTCAATTAGGAGACCACATAAGTCCTCCAGATAGTGTCTTTCCTAAGGGAAAGGATACTCAAGCAAACCCTACATATGAAAACCTAAATGCGGTAAGCTACCTGTTTTGGATAGTACATATACACTTTTAAGAAAATGTACATTATTCAATTTTTTTAAAAAAAGGTCTTTTAATTATTTTATTTTTTAACTTTGTCTTTACTCTTTGTCCAAAAAAAAAAAAAAAAAAAAAAAGATTTAAAATAACATAACAAAGTTTTCGATAGGATAAAAATAAAAATAAACCATGAAAGACCTAGAAGAAATGATATTAGTAATAGCGACCTAATGTACACCAAATGCATGCTGAATACAGTCAAAAGAACAAAAATCTCATTAGCCATTAATTTATAAAATGGATTGTTATCTGCCTGGGGCGGGGGAAGATGTGTCCATTTGCAAAGTCCATTTGCTTTTTAAAAACACACACTTTGGTGTTTCGTGTGGAAAAATCTATCTTGTTCATAACTAATATAGTAATTAATGCTGCCTATCAAAATAAAGGAGCATTATTACTTAGACTCTCTAGATTATCTGTTTCCTTAAAAAACATTAAGGGATGTCTTTGTGAGCCACAATAGAGGGCAGAACAGATCCCTTCCTACTTAGGATTTTAATACTCCCTTGCCTGAAAGGGAAAGATTTTTCAATAATAAGAAAAGTCAATGTGAGTTACAGGAGCATCGGTCTGATGAGGCCATATACAGGATATATTACTAGCAATATTCCACCTAATATGTCAGAAGTGGACAGCTCTTTTTTAAAAAGCCACAGTAATAAGTAAGCACTTCTACCAAGATAAATTGATTGTTGTTTGTTGTTATTCTAAAGGAAAGGAAAAAATAGTGATGATGCAGTATCCGCAGTGGTCAGTATTAGTGTATTCCAGTCTAATTTCAACCCCAAATCCATACCATTAAATACAATTTGGAAAGGCTCAGCTGTTAGAGTATCGGAGTATGTGCAGCCCATATGTAATGAAGAAGCACATCTCTAAATCAGTGAATGAGCACCATGCATTCTGATGAACCAAGTATACAGGCTGAAATTATAAGTAGGCAAAAAGCTCTCTCTCCCTACCCAGCATTCCTGAACAAAACTGGTAAGCTACAGCCCCAGAGAACAGGTCTCTGCATTTAATTTGTTTAACACATATTTATTGACTACCTGCTTGATATGTGCCTACTCCCCCCCAAAAAATTATTCCAATGAATGACCAGTTAATTCATGCCAACTAAATAGCATCTATTCCATGTGCATAGCTACAAAAACAGCAGAGTCAATTCACCACTGCAGCATAATACAATAACAGCTCTAGTTTATTAACACCATTATTTAATTATTTATACTTATAACAATAAATTTGTTATTCTAAATCATTAACAGCCACAACAAAATGTTGCCAGACATCTGAACACATTTTCTTTAACCCGTTTACACTACTAAACCTACAATTGTACACAATAAAATAAAATTTTGGAGCACTGCAAAATGTCCAGTTATAAAAGATAAAGTAAATTTTCATAGAACGGTCTACTTACTGAGAAAGAAAGCATCACATAAACATCAAAAAGATCTTCAATGGCAAAGAAGGAAATCAAAAATTTTGGTCCTTGTAATATTGAATTAATCAGATAATGTAATGCATTAGAATGCTTTCTTGTTTCTACCCCAGTATTTCAACCAAATGTTTTAGAGTATACTACTTCCAATACTACAAATATGCTATCTTAAGGGAATGAAACATAGTTCTAAGGACAAGGAGAGAAAAACTAAAATGTAGCATCAAATCTTCTGCCAATTACACTTATACACATAAACACACGTGTGGATACAAAGTGTGAACTTCTGACCAGCATCACCTGAAAATTAGTTAGAAATCCAAATTCTCAGGCCCCAGCCCAGGAACGCTAAGAGTAGGGCTCAGAAATCTATGTTTCTACATAAAGGGGATTCTGATGCATGCTAAAAATTGAAACTCACTGCTCCAGAAATAAAAAATGGTACTATACAATGTTCAGACTTCTCAATTACAAAACTAATACAATGTTTCAAATTTTAAAAACATGAAAGGCTACTCAAGCTCATGGTTGTTACTTATACTTAATTATGATTAATGGGGGCCAGTCTCCTCTCTTTCTCCAGTTCTCTCCCTCCCCATGTTTGTAGGGGTGTGTGTGTGTGTGTGTGTGTGTGTGTGTGTGTGTGTGTGTGTGTCCTGTAAATATGGAAGGTTCTATATAAACACTTTTTCTTCACTCCCGATCATAAACAAATCTATATGGAAAACATTGTAAAAAAATCCATTCCTTGATTACATTTGTCATATGGAAAATAACCAATTACTAGTCACTTGTCATGGGTGCATCACCTATTATTAGAACTGATTCATGGTGAATTAACTAGCTATGTCAAAAGAAAGATTTGTAGTCTATAGAGAAATAATCCATTTAGTGCTCCAAATTTTACAGTAAAGGCTGCCAAAAGAACAGAATTTATTTCGTATTTAACAGGTATATTAAGCTATAATAAATTCATCATTCCTAAATCAAGATAATTCATTTATAGCCTATTTGAAACTTACTTAATCATGAACCACATTAAATGCAAAATTTTTTTTTCTTCAAGTAATTTCACAAAGTCAGATGAACTGATATGCCAACGTGTTTTCACAGTATTATTATTCTGACATATACTAACACACAAACCAAAGATTATCACCAATAATGTTGGCATTAGTGGCCACATCGGCAGTAATAATTTTATATCTGCAAGGACTGAAAATGCCTCTCAGACAGAAGGCTTGGGCAAAATCATTTTTCAAGTTAAGCCAGGTGAGTCTGTAATCAATGACCAGAGCTCTGTTGGAACTGCAGTGCCTCGTAGGAATCAAGTTGAGTTATGATCTACAGAAGAAAATATTGATTGTTGCTTTCACCTGTTTGTTTCACAAACTAGAATAAAAATAAACATTACTAATTTTATTTTGTAAATTTTTTTTCACTAGTCACTATAGAATATGTAAGGAAACCAAAATAACCACAGTTGAAAGTCCTATAACATTAGCAAAGCTCAGAGACTTGGCACTTTCCCAGTAATTTTCAACCAAATTAAAATACCAATTTCAGTGACCTATGTATGACTCTCATTTGTCTAAAATATATTTATTATAATTTAGAAAAAATGAACCCAGGAGAAATACTTCATTCCCCAACATTTATTTAATTTTTTAAAAAATTCATTTTTTAAAAAATGAACCATTAGCAATTGATGTTTGTTCCAAATATTTTAGTGCCCCTAAAGTCTAAAAGCGTGTCCTTGAATAAATTTATGCCATTCCTCAAACTTACATCTACAAACATTAAACATTTATTGCTTGACTATAAAAGTCCTCTCCAGACTATGTCAGTATCTCCACTTATAAAAATTTAGGGAAAGATTAACAAAATAGAACTAGATCGAATAGAATCTACAGTGAGGTTGTATTGAAAATCCATATAACTTACACAACTTCAGTTATGTAAGTTGAGAAGAAGGCATTAATGCCAAAGATTTGTTTGCCAATCTGTGTGGCCTGGACGGGGTGAAATGGAAGTGTTAATCCACTGTGCCCTCATAAGCACAAGTAGCCTTGCTGAGGGTGATTACAGCATTTAATGATATGTCTTATCATATGTCACAACGCTTGAAAGAAAGCCAAGTATTTCTGATGCTCAACTAGAGAATACTGGCTGTTGAACTTACTGAGGCATAGTATGTTGATCCCCTATATGCCCTTTTTAAGAGTAATTTATGCTTGGTTTTTCACTTTCTGTTAATTCTGGAATCTAACCTCTGAATACAGTGCCAGTTTTCCTGTGGATCAATCATATCATGAAATGCCTTTCAGCATAAAAGACATTGTGGAAAAGAGAAGAAATGCTAATTTTATTTTGTGTCATTTATGAGAGGTTTCAGGACAGCTTAAAATAGTGAGGAATCTCTGACACAGCTTCAGCATGACAGACAAGTAAGACAGATTTGTAAGAATACAAAATTATAATTGCTACTCAGATTCCATTTCAAAGAAAATCTTCATGCCACCATTTTCTTTAACATACCTTAGCCACAAGGCAAATATATGCTGACTAAACTCTGCTTTCAAAGTGTGGCTGAGAGACAGGCTGTGGCTGAGAAACCTCCCAAAAAAGATCCATACACATTGGGGTGAATTCATCTTTGTCCAAAAATGTAACCGTTCTACCAAATGTATACCATGTATACCAAATGTAAACATTTGTATAATGTAAAATGTAACCTATTGCAACAATGAGGCACTCTGAGCCTTGCTGGATGGTTTAACTAGACAGGTATTCTGGGAAGCCACATGACAACCAAGTAAATGGGGAAACTAATCACACACTGTTTGGGAGTTTTCAGATTTTGTTTTTGTTGTTTTCTTCTGTTAGGAAGCAGAGGCCTCTCTAGCAGAATTCTCCCCTGGATTCCATCAATCCTTTTAATACAACCACAGCATATATTTTCTGCCTGACAACTCCAGCAAGTAAACACTAAACATTCATTTCTATATATTTCCTTATGTCCTCATGAACGAATAATTTTCTCGCTTTATTTGGTGTATTTTTTTATTCGTATTTAGATTTTAACTCATATAAATAAACATGTATGAGACAATCCCACTGTAGATTCTATTCTATCTTGTTCTACTTGGTTAATCTTTCCCTAATTTTTTATGAATGGTGATACTGACATAGTCTGGAGAATTACTGACTTATGCACTGCATTTTTACAGCTAATGATAACAATAATAATTCAGTACATAAATTATAAAAGGAGTTTTAAAGTTTGTGCTTAACAGGAGAAAGACCATTCTTAAGCCCTGCTAATCACCTTCCCTTACATAAAATGAACATCATCATTCCAGGATTTCAGCTACATGTCCCAAGTCTTCTTTTCTTCTCTAACACTGACCTTGCATTAAGATGATTGAGAGTAGAATATCCATTCCTTCCAGGAAAAGATGACCCCATAATCAGGGATGTGGTTTGATCCTCTGCAACGCTAACAAAACGATCAGACTTCATATCACTTACCAACATCTGAGTCATAACTTTGAGAAGATAACTAAAATAACACTGTGTGGGAAGTACCGAGATTTTTGTCTAGGTACCTCTGTACCAAGTACAGTCAAGCTCCTTTTCAGTCTCTCCTTAGGACCTAATCTCACCCTTGCTCATTTTTTACATTATATCTGTAACAAGTAATAAACATTTCCTCTACACTCTGACTTAGAGTTATTATTCAAACTCAGTAAGAAAATACTTGAGATTGTTATCAGAGACTATAATTCTGTTTGTGTGTGCATGTGCGTCTGTGTGTGTGCATGTGTGTTTGTACATGCATGTGTATCAAAAAGAACTTGGGTTTAGTCGTTCACATGAATTACCCCACATCATTTCAACCCATGTTTTTCCTCACATGTCCTCAACTTAGCAAATGACATTAACCAATAGCTGAAAATCAAAACTTTGGAGTCATTTTGACTCCTCCTCTTCATCATCTCACATATCTTATTAATCTTCAAGTTTTCTAAATCCACATTTAACCTTGTGATGGTTAATTTTATATGTCAACTTGACTGGCCATAGGGTGCTCAGATGCTTAGTCAAATATTATTCTGGGTGTTTCTGTGAAGACATTTTACATAAGATTAACATTCAAAGTTATAGACTGAGTAAAGTAGACTCAGTCTATAACTTTGAATGTTAATCTTATCTAAAAAAATTATTCCAGAAAAAAGAATGGCTTTCCTAAAATCCGTCCTTCATAGAAAGCCCAATTGTATTTCTACCTCTAAAAATAATTTATTTAATTCCTACATCTCCCAGTTGGAAAACAATAATTCCAAAATGATCCAATCCTTTTTTTTAGAATAACCATGAAATATTATTCCCCAGGTCAATAAAACTAGTAGCCCATCTGCAATATTCTCCAACACAAGCACTTTGTAGGCTGCACTATATAGAACTACTTGGGTAGAAACATTTTCAAAGGGGTAACATCTTTACCCCCTTGACAAGATTTTAAATCAATCAAGTTTACTTTTTCCAATTTCCTCCTCAGTATTACTTTGGCAAAGGTTTGGGCATTAAGTCAAGAAATCAGTAATTCTTCAAGTAATCCTTGTCCCAGAAGGTGTCCACCATGAAAATAAACAGGTGTCCTAAGCATAAAATAATTTTTATGAACACCTATTTGATGGAAACAAAAATCTTAATGCCTCTAGTATTTAACACTTTTTAAAAAGTAAAAAAAAAAAAAAAAAAATCTCATTTATTGGTGAAATGACTATATCTAGTAAGATTTTTCTTTCCTTTTCCTTTTAAACATAGAAAATTGAAAAATTAATACAAGTTGGAACTAGGCTGATCATGAAAAAGTATAAATTTAAAATGTACATTAATTTAAAAATATATCTGACCATATGAATTATAAAAGACTGCAAATATAAGGGAGGAAAAAAAGAACTGTGAAAATTAGACTGCTCACTCATTAACCCTTTGATAAAAAGCACTCTATCTTCTTTGGACTTTCACCCTGTGAGGGAAGGGACTGTGACATTTTGTATTAATCTCGACATAGCGCTTGCCTCTGTACTGTGCCTGTTAACGGTGTTCCATAATAAAAAATTTTCAGATTTTTCATTGGAACCAGTTTCATTAAATAAGAAACTAACAAGATGTGTTTGCAATCCCAATTGCCTTGGAACATTAACCATTTCATTTCAAACGTTACCACTTTGCTCGCTAAATTCACTTATTCCTCTAAGTTTAAAAGTATCCCAAATCCAGAAATGACTTTATGATTTAGCTGTTGATTTTCTCCAGTCAATTACTTTTAAATTAACAACAGTTCTGACACTATAGCTTATTAATCACAAACAGTTGTCAATTAAATCAAATACAATGTGCAATTAAAACTCAGATGCAGAGTAAAATAGGATTTTCCCACATTTACATGAGAAGCTTTGAAATGTATACAATAATGACACATGAGTCTTCAGTATTATAGAGATGAGAAAAATGTTGAATACTAAGATTTTACAATCAAACAAGCATTTGGGATTTACTGGATATTAAATTTCACCACTTATGTTTCTTTACTTCCTTAGGCCCCGTATGAAAACACAATAGAAAGGAAAGTGCTAAGTGAAGTCTTTCAATATTATAAGAAGTAGAATACCTTGGTTGAGTCCTCACTCCATTCAAACATTTAGCAAACATCCGCTGATCACAATCCATAGCCAATCACTGTGCTAATGTAATATGTGCCCACCATGATGTTAACAGTTAAGGAATCGTCTGTAAAGAATGATTCTTATCTGGTATTTCTCACTCATTCTGAAACATAAATCTTGACTATAAGAGAGTTAGCTAGGATCCATATAGAAGCATACTTGGGAACTTTCTGATATATGAAATGAGAAAGAGAATTTCTTGCAAAGAACAGAAATTAGATGCACATAAAGGACACTGTCTCTGAAATCTACCCTCTTTCCAACATCATCCTCGTTCAAGCACCAGTCACCTTTCCTTTAAAGAAACCCTCCCCACATGTATACCTATGTAACAAACCTGCACATTCTGCACATGTATCCAAGAACTTAAAGTATAATAATAATAAAAAAGAAACCCTCCTTTAAAGAAAGCAATAGCCTCCTCAGGAGGGCTCCTGCCTCAGTGTTGCTCCTCTACAACCCTCTTTCCACTAAGAGTGCCATCTTTCCAAAACCTGACCAGAACATCACGGTGCCTTAAGCCCTCAGCATCTCTTCCCCCAAAAATAGATAAAATCCAAGCTCCTTAGCTTGTCTGATGAGGCTCTTTGTGGTCTAGACCCACTTATAGGGCAGGCAGGAAGAAGGCACTCCCTATGAGGGAAGTGAGGAAAGAGTAACCCATAACTTTTACTGTCTCAACAGGTTGCTGACCCTAACACCATTTAGGTAAAGCTCGTCAATGGGGAGATACTGAATTGATTCACATTAGAAGTCACTCTGAGAAATTACTAAGACTCCAGATCATAATTCCAAATATTTAAAATTAGATAAACCTTCTGAAATAGACCTGTGACAGATAAGAGTGTAAGGCTGAAGAAATGTGGTCAATACAAGGGCCTAAGAATTTGTTAATGAGATCTTTTCAACACTTTGCATAGCTTACGTTGGAAGCCTTTCTAAACTAATACATTTCAGCATAATTATGTTGAGCATGGAAATTGGAACTAAAATGGGTTATAGCCCTGTGATCTGAGCCTGGAACATCCATGGGTCCTGGCCTGGAACCTGTCCCACAGCAGAAGATGAGGACCTGGTAGACGATCTCCAACACAGCACTACATACAAATAGAGGCACTGACAGTAATACAGATATTGGATGGCCTTTCTTCTTCTGCTTGAATTGCATCAACTCCTGGCATTTTGGACAAGCATCAAGAAGGTAAGTCATTCAGGAAGGTGAGGAAATGAATCAAGGGTGGGACAAAGATAATAACAGGGCATGCAGAGTCTGAAGTAATTGATTCAAAACATTAAAGAAACTTGGCTCCATTTTTTACCTTCTCCTGCTTATATTTGCAATACCTCTTGGCATTATTTCTCACTCTTCTTCCCTTGTAACTTTCCCCTTACTAACTCAGAACTCAGAACACACTATGCTCTCCCATATCTGCTTATTATGCTCTTTCCTTTGCCTGGAATGCTCTAGGAAGCCTTTTCTGAGCCAAGAAGTTTGGGCTAGGTACATTTCTTTTGTGTCTCCATTGTACCATTGTACTCTGAGGATGTGTTTATATGATACAATATATTCAAGTAGTTGATCCTCTATATCCCTCTATTTCATTTGTAAAATGGAGACAATAATAGTATGTATCCCGTAGGGCTGCTCTGGTGATTAAACAAGGTAGTATATGTAAAACCATTTAAACAATACCTGGCACAAATAGACAACTACATAAGTAATAGCTATTGTGTTGTTGTTATTATTATTATTCAAAAACATTACATTTTTATCAGGTACTATGTGGCAGTCATTATGCTGGGTGTTGGCAGACTAATGGCGAACAAAGGAGGCATGGTTCCCACTGCAGTGATGCTATATAAAATTATTCATTCTTCAGGATGTGTCTCCATGCCTCTCAGTGCCAGGGATCAATCTTTGTCATTTTTTTGTGTTCTCAGCACCTAGAAGAGGATTTATCAAAGAGCTGAGCATATAAGAGGTGCTCAAATAAGCCCAAAATGTCCTGAGCAGAGGAAAAAAACATGTGGCTTGGAGACATGCAACAGCACTAAACTCACTGAAATTACATGCGGCTGGAACCCAGGTTAAATGAGAGGGAACGAAAGAAGATGCAGCTGAAGAGAGGGAAGGCCAGATCACAGAGGGCCTAATGCCATAAGAGAGTTTCACTCCATTTGCAAGAATGGGGATTCAGAAAGCATTTCAAGTAAGGAGTATCACACTCATATTTCCATTTCAGAAAAAACGGAAACTGTGAAGTCCAATGATTGGGAGAAACTGGGACTAGAGGTAGAAAACACGATGCTATTTGCAGTATCCTGCATAAGATGTGATGAAAATGTGATCTAAGATAGCATCAATGTGAATGGACAGAATAGGATAGAGGAAAATTAAGACAGTAGGTCTGATAGGCCCTCAGAATACATTTCAGGAAAAGACAGAAATCTAATATAACTCTTACGTTTCTAGCTTGGGTGCTAAATACACTGGACATCATTAAAAGAGATGATAATATAAGAATAAGATTAGGATTGTGGTGACAAAATGGAGATCATCTGCTGAATTTTGGGCATACTGAGCCATCTATTAGATTAAGTAGAAATCTGAGTCAGTAGGTTATATGCACTTAGGTATCAAGAAAGGAAATAGAAAGTGATCTTGGCTGGGAAATTATAAAATATTATGTAAATTAAGACATTATGTTGCCAGAGAGTTGAAAGAAGAAGTTAATCATGGATATAAAATGTATATGTAGATGTACAGGAAGTTGAGGAGATGTACAAGAAATGACGATCCTTTCCATCAATATTTTAGTCAAGATTACCAACTCACAGTAAATGAGAGGGATATGGGTTAGGAATTGAGGTGGTTAGTGAAGGTTTGGGAAAAATGGAAAAAGAAGCTTATCAAGGACACATAAAATATATTAGACAAGGAACCAACCTAAGTGTCCATCAACAGATGAATGGATAAAGAAAATGTGGTATGTATATACAATGGAATATTATTCACTCATAAAAAAATCATGTCATTTACAGTAACATAGATGGAACTTGAGGTCACTATGGTAAGTGAAATAAGCCAGGCACAGAAAGACAAATGCCACGTGTTCCCCCCGTATGTGGGAGCTAGAAAACTTGATCTCTTGGACACAGAAAACAGAAACATAGATACCAGAGACTGAGACGGGTGAGTGGGGGTGAGAGAACATAAAGAGAGGTTGGTTATGGGCACACACATAAAGTTAGATAGAAAAAACAGGTTCCAATATTTGATAGCAGACTATAGTGACCACACTCAGCAACAATATTATATACGTTTTAAAGTAACTTAGAAGAGAGGACTTGACGTGGTACCAACACATAAAAATGACACTCAAGGTGATATATATCCCAAATACCTTAACTTGATCATGACACATTCGATGAATGTAACAAAAACTCATATGTGCTCCATAAATAGGTAAAATATTATATATCAATAAAACAGAAAAAAATTAAAAAGAAAAGGATATATAGTCTTGATACCAAAATGCATAGTCTTCTATAGCCGTAGCTAGAGCTTATTGCCTGATGTGTGTGTGTGTAAGTGTGTGTGTGTGTGTATTTGTAGAGGTAGCAACAATGGTGGAGAAACATAGAAGGTAAATGGTTAGATTGATTGAAAGTTGAAGATTTACAAAGTCGTGGTGCAGAAATACAAAGGAGCAAAGAAATGGAGGGAGCTGCATGGCTGGAAAACTTGCACTCCTGAGAACTATGCCACATAGAGAAAAAAATGTAGTTAGAAGAAGGGATTAACAGGCTTAGGGGAAAAAAAATGAAAGAATCAGGAGACTAAAACTCTAATTTGAAGAGTAAATGCAGCAGATAAACTAAAAAAATAAGAAGGTATGTACTGGAGTTTAAGATTTCAGAGACTGAAAATTCTAATACATGGACAGGACCTAACATGTAACCATATGAAGGAGAGTTGAAGCTTGCATTTTTGAGCATCTGTAGGCATTGTGCTTGGCATTTTACATCGGCCATGTCATTTGATAATGATTTTTTTATTTAGAGAGACTAGGTCTTGCTATGTTGCCTAGACTGGTTTCAAATCATTGGTCTCAAATTAAGAATATAAGTGATACTCTTACCTCAACGTTCTGAGTTGCTGAGATTATAGGTGTGAGCTACTACACTCAGCTTGATTCATTATGTGCATAGATGAAAAGACTAAGGATAAGACAACCTACATGATTTACCCAATGCTACATAGTCAGTAGCTGAACTGGGATATAAATTCTGGCCTAGGTAATTCCAAAGCATATACTCTTTCTAGAATAACACACCAACTGCTCAATGTGAGAAGGTTCCCAGGAAAAAATAGAGCAAAATTAATTTAAGTGAGTAAATGAAAGAACTCTGACACTAGATGGTGGATGGGGTGATTCAGGTAGACAAAGAAGTCATTTACCTGACAGCTAAACTTGAATGGAAAAATCTCTTAGTTAATTCCATAATCACTGAAAAATGTGAAGCGATAACAAGACTGATAAATGGAGTATCCCTTGATGAGCCATGTTACAGGTTGGCACCATGATGGGTGAAGATCACAGAAAACAACTGAATATTACTGCAGCATATCATGAATGAATTTCCTCATAAAATAATACAATGGATGGGGCCACTCTCACAAAAATTCTCATTGAAAGCAAAGTTCTGGGAAACTGAAGGTGGCGGATTACTCAATTCCTGCTTGTTCCATTGACCCTGAACTTTGGGCACCCACCAAGAGAGCAAGGAGCCTGGAAACCTGCACCCATTCAGTTTTACCTAGCTTGTATCCTAGATAACTGCATCCACTCAGTTTTACCTAGCTTGGATCCTGGCTTGCACTCTTTGTTTGCTAGTTCGGTGATAGGCCAAATTAAAGGCAACTTTACACTAAGGCTAACTCATCATCCTACAGTCTTCTAAGCTCTAATAATTGCTGAGGTGTGGTTAGCTCAGGAGGTGGGATGGAATATCCATAAGTCATGAGCTCCAAAGAAAGAAAGACCTCTGTATGACGGAGAGGAGTCACTCTGTAGACACAGTAGTAAAAGGCAAGATGAGTGATTGCCCACTACCACCGCTGAGACCCATGATTCCTAGAAGGTGGGAACATAAGCAGACTCCGTTCCATACGGTAGCAGGGGAGAGCTAGCTTTTAATTAATAGAAAAAAGGTAGAGATGAAATGTTCCTTAAGGTGTTCTGGTTTGTTTTTGAGTTGATACAATTCTGGAGAATTATGGGAAAGGTTAGGAGATGAAAACAAAGGGAGGAAACATCTAGAGATAGAATGAAGTAGTATAATGATAAGATCATTAATGAATATGGGTGACTCCTGGAGCTGGTGTTTCGTAAGGTTGACACAGATGGCAGGGAATAAAATAATGGTGATACTAATTTCATGTGTTTCCTTGTAATGAAAATACAGTCTTTCAGCTGAGCATAATTCTCACTTCACAATGAGAGTATTTTTTTGTATCACACAGACCTGACTAGATATATGCAGTAACAACAATGGACATACAGTCGGGTCACAGTGGCTCATGCCTGCCATCCCAGTGCTTTGGGAGATGGAGGCTGAAAAGATTGCTTTAAGACCAGCCAGAGTAAAACAGTGAGACCTCATCTCTACTAAAAAACTAAAATAAAATAATTAAAGGAGTATGGTGGTACATGACTGTGGTCCCAGCTACTCAGGAGGCTGAGGCAGGAAGATTACTTGAGCCCAGGAATTCAAGGTTGCAGTGAACTGTGATTGCACCAGTGTGCTCCAGCCTGGATGACAGAGTGAGATCTTGTGTCAAAAAAACAAAAAAACCAACGGACGTACATCTTTCGGAAGGGTAAGATGATCATATATGCTCTCCACTTTCCAACACCAAAAGCATTGATTTAAATCTCACACCAGTCTCAATCTCACAAATATGTCAATTTTCCTTATAAATAATAAAAAACATTAATAATTAACTCATTCAAATTTCTTCTGACCCAATTATGTTTCTATTTTACCATATATTTGCATAACAAGTTTCATGAACCACTTAAGAAGCAAAGCACTTTATCTTTCTTCTTGAACATGAATACCTCTTTTAAAGTTCACATAATGGTTATAGAATATTCTAGTATTCATGAACAAGATTTGGAAAACAAGGCCATTTTAATTTCTCCTTTTTTTTTTTTAATCAGTTAGCCTTCAGTCATATCCCTTTTAAGCTGTTACCTTTTCAGCTAAACAACACTGCTCTTCAGATTTGAGAGGCTATTTTTTTGTTTGGTTATCTGTTCATCTGGGCTTTTTTGTTTGATTGGTTTTTTATCAGCCATTACATATTCCATTATCCCTTATATTTTCTATGATTAGGGTAATTATTTTTCTTATATCACTATTGTATAATTATATCATCTCACATGGTATAATGATTTATGTGTGTGCTTCCAAAGCTACAAGTCCTAAAGGGCAGAGAGTGTCACTGCTACTTTTATTTATTCCTGCTTTCAGGAAATAAAAAATAGTTATACTCTATTTTTAATTAAATTTCTATGTAATTTGAATTTTTAGAAAGTGAATTTCTCCTTGGAAAGTAAATTATCTAAAAGAGAAGGAGGTAAACAATGGTACACACAAGAGAAAAGAAAAGAATAATTGTAATATTCTGTTACAACGATATGGAGAGAGGGAGGAAGGAGAGAGAGAGAAAGAAAGAGACAGAGAGAGAGAAGTTTGCATTTTCTAACTCTCACCAACTTTTGGCCATATTTTCAACTAGTTTTCCTACATTAAACAAAATCAAGGAAAAATACTCCAGGAAAAGTCTTTCAATTTGAAGGTAACATAAGCTTCCTCTAACTACACTGAAGTTCCTCAAAAAAGAAACCCGAATCTATAAGCCCAGCACAAGAAACCTTGTGAGGGTGAGAACACAGGGAGAAATGATCCTAGCAGGGGAAAAGAAAAGTAAAAGCCAAATTGCCTAAATATTTGGACGTAAATACCCAATTTACACGGATGACATCTCTCACTCAGAGAAGAGAGAAGAGATGATGATTATTAGTTCATTTTTAGTTGAGAGAGTAGGGGACATATAAAAAGGGCAGGGAAGAAGTGACTCCAAGCTAAACTCCAATATTAAAAGCAGCCTTCCCACCATTTCATACTTCCTTCACTGGGTAGCTGTGGTTGAAGATCAAGGGTTGGATAAGGAGAGGCAGCAGGACAGACCCAAAACATTCAGAAAGACAGAATGCCCAGGTCAACAGGCCTACAGCAGTAACAGCAAGTATTGCATGAATGGCATTTGGCAGAGATGATTGCTCTGAGAGTTATCACAACAGCATCTAAAGGTAGGTGGAACAGTAAGTTAGCTATTGTAATAAAAGTGTATACATTGCTTTTGTCATAAGAAAATGATTTTGTTGCATTTTTCTGTATTAAAAAACATCAAACATCTTGGATTGCTCTTACACAGTTCCACAAACAGATCAAGCCTATCATGTTTTAATTCTATTAATTTTAGTAATCTTAAAAACTGTATTAACTTTTATACATGGAAACATGATTTGTCATCTAACAACATGTTTTCTTATAGGTTTCTCAATTTCTTATCAGAAGCACAAGATAAAGTTGAGAAGTCTCTGCTCCTATATATGCAAGTCAGAAAAAGTTTTAGTTTTATAACAAATCATAGCACAAAACCCATCTGACCCTAGCCACCTCAAAATCATCTCATTCTCACAGCCAATTTTGAATACACACATATGTCTTTTCTCTCCATATAATGTTTCTTTGTCATAGCCACTGAATAGCATGAACCAACAGCAGTCCTGAAATCGTGTCGGCTTGATAAAGGCAACTGCAGAGGAATAAATGTATTTAATTAAATCCTTAAAAAGAAAGTGTTTAAACAGTATTATTCTATCTTCGACCCTAGCCCTGCCAATGTACTGATTACACATCTATTAAAAAGGAGGATTTGTATGAGTTATCATGACATACATCACTAGATTGTAGACAATATAATTTATTATGTAATTTATTTTATCTATTTATATAAATAGATAATAAAATATAACTCTGGAATATGGGTCCTAAGGTTCAAGCGTATACACAAAATTGTGTCCTTTCTTGGGGTATGCAATCCTCCAGGCATGGACATTTGCAAAGTATATGTAACAGGAAGAGACTTCAACATTCATGATTGTTTATTTTTTTCCTTTTCAGATGCACCTCCAGGAAGAAACATTAGATTTATATATGTATGGGTGTGGGTGTGGGTGTGTGAAATCTGGAGTGGAAGTAAAACAGTTAAAAATCCATAAGAAGTCTTAAATTAATAAAGATTCAGAACTAGGGAGCACAGACCCATGTCCCAAAAACAAAGAAGCCGGCAAAGGATCACTTCAGGTAATCATCAAAGAACAACATAAGTGGATATTAGAAAGAAATTTCTCAGGATTCAACAAAAAATCATTTCACATTTATAAATCATATTCTTCAGTAAGATCATAATTTGTAGCAAACTAAATAAGTAGCTACCTGTCCTCCAAAACAGAATTGAAACTGATGCCTGAGCATCTAAATTATATAAACTGCTATATCAAATATTCCTTAATCAGTTTTAACATTTGTTTACTTTCTCTCTTCTGAAAGAATGGATATTAAGTATCCAGCACTGTCTTTGCCACGACTCACAAGCATGCTCATTAAATGAAAGCTATTTAGAATAGATACTCTCTTGTCTTTCAGCACTCCTCTTCTAAGAGATATTCCTTTCAACCACAGGGTTCAAATGGCAGCTGCCAGCTTCTCAGATGATTTGCCCATGAATGAGACCCCAACCCAGCTTTCTGGGATTTTCGGAAAAAAAAAAAGTTGCCTTATTGTTATTGTTATGTATGTATATCTTGTACTGTCCACCAGTATCCATGCATTTCCCTCTGTGGGATATCCTAGAGATTTTAGAGAAATTAAATGTCCTAAGTCATTCATCTGTAAGGGTAGGAGAGTGGACAGGGCACATTAAAACTATTTTCCTCAGAATATAGAAATAAGCACTGATCTTAGAAGGCTCTGATATATTTAGCAGACAGAATCTGTTTAATATAAAGATGAAATAAAATCATACTCTTACAAATATTCAGGTACAATAAAAAAGCTACAGTATGAAAATAAAAGATTTTTTAAATGTTATTTTTAAATTTGACATACTTTTTCACAGTATTCCAAATTCAGACTTAAAAATTTAATAAACTTTATTTTTTATTTTTATTTATTTATTTTTAAGACAGAGTTTCAGTCTTGTCACCCAGGCTGGAGTGCAGTGGCTGGACTCGGCTCACTGGAACCTCACCCCTTCCTGGGTTCAAGCAATTCTCCTGCCTCAGCCTCCCGAGTAGCTGGGATTACAGGCACCCACCACCACACCCGGCTAAATTTTGTATTTTTAGTAGAGATGGGGTTTCACCCTGTTGGCCAGGCTGGTTTCTAACTCATGGCCTCAGGTGATACACCTGCCTCAGCCTCCCAAAGTGTTGGGATTGCAGGTGTGAACCAATGCACTTAGCCTAAAAAATGTAATAGATTTAAAAGCCAAATATAAATCCATAGTTTAGTGAATATTGAAATAAGGGTAAGCCAGGCATGATGGCTCACGCCTGGAATCCCAGCACTTTGGGAGGCTGAGGCAGGTGGATCACAATGTCAGGAGTTCCAGACCAGCATGACAAACATGGTGAAACCCCATCTCTACTAAAAAACACAAAAATCAGCTAGGCATGGTGGCACATGTGTGTAGTCCCAGATACTCAGGAGGCTGAGGCAGGAGAATCGCTTGAACCCAGAGGTGGAGGCTGCAGTGAGCCAAGATCATGCCAGTGCACTCCAGTGGGCAACAGAGTGAGACTAAAGAAAAGAAAAGAAAAAGAAAGAAAAGAGAAAGGAAGAAGAAAGAAGAAAGAAAGAAAGAAAGAAAGAAAGAAAGAA